>NC_090740.1:32692860-32700360 GCF_036898095.1 Palaemon carinicauda
TATATATATATATATATATATATATATATATATATATATATATACATAGATGGATGGATAGATAGATAGATAAATAAATATTATCAACATTTATTGGTTTCTCTTGGCAAAGTTGGCTACATAAGAAAATATGGAAGTAATATTTCACGACTGAATCGTAAATGAAATCTCAATGTAGAAGATATCCATGCGTTAGTCGCCTCATACAATTACATCGCAGCCTCACTAATAGCAAGTTGAAGCCCTGACAAACACAGCATCATTCTCCTACATCTTGCATGTCACCTTGCATTTGCTGGGTATAAAGAACTTTCCTTTAAGATATCTCTTAACTCCGTCTATCCAGAGGTTTCTATGCCTTCTTTCCCTCTTTCTTCCCAAACCCTTTCACGTATTGGACTCTCCACTTGATCAATCCATCTCAAAACAACCGGATTCTACCTTTTATATACGATAACCTTTTTACTTCATTTACGTATCTCCACAATTCGTAATCTTCAATTCCTCTTAGGCCATATACAGTGCACTGAATTTTTCTCATTTGCATTGAGGAAAAAAAAATTATTTTTTTGTTTTGATTTCTTTTTTACACTCCCTACTCCTTCCATTCATCCACCACCCTATATTCAATGTCATATATTTGTATCAACCAATCCCTTAAATTCCTCCGCCATTTAACTAACATTTAAGCCTATATATTGTCCTCTTTTCCTGATTTTCATATAACCTAATAACCTTACTCTTATTCAGACTTACTCTAAGGCTTTTATATAAGGAACTTGGATATTGTGGAATTGAGAAAAATGAAAAATTAGTTATATTAAGTCTTATATCCTACCTATAGATGGGACATGGATATATAATGTTTTATTGCTCTAATTTTCTTATTTATATGGATATGATAGTCTATTTTCACACATACTCTCTCTCTCTCTCTCTCTCTCTCTCTCTCTCTCTCTCTCTCTCTCTCTCTCTCTCTCTCTCTCTATATATATATATATATATATATATATATATATATATATATATATATATATATATGTATATATACAGTATATATATATATATATATATATTTCTCTCTCTCTCTCTCTCTCTCTCTCTCTCTCTCTCATCGCACTATACGACAAAGGGGAAATGTCACACCGGGCTACAATTATCTTTCAGGTCACAGCTCAATTAAAATCAAATCTACTATCTCTCTCTCTCTCTCTCTCTCTCTCTCTCTCTCTCTCTCTCTCTCTCTCTCTCTCTCTCTCTCTCTCTCTCTCTCTCTCTCTCTCTTCATTACAGTGGACCTGTCAACGAAATGGCGCCAAGTTGTGACATTGCGAAACGATTCTGGGTAAATAATGATAAGGTTCTTGAATATTATGGAGCCAAATTACGGACGTCCGGTTAATCCAATGGGGGTTTAGCTCCGCCTACTTTTCAGACGGTTGACTGCAAGTCTCTCTCTCTCTCTCTCTCTCTCTCTCTCTCTCTCTCTCTCTCTCTCTCTCTCTCTCCAACACTGATGTAT
The DNA here is from genome assembly GCF_036898095.1 of Palaemon carinicauda. Classification (NCBI taxonomy): domain Eukaryota; kingdom Metazoa; phylum Arthropoda; class Malacostraca; order Decapoda; family Palaemonidae; genus Palaemon; species Palaemon carinicauda. The sequence continues at coordinate 32,694,383 of NC_090740.1, forward strand.
ATAATATGCACACACTTATACAACAAATGCAAACGTTTTTGGTCCATTGCAGGAAAAAGTCCTCATACATGTCCTTATATAATGTATATATGTTATATATATATATATATATATATATATATATATATATATATATATATATATATATATACATATATATATATATTTATATATATATATATATATATATATATATTTATATATACATATATATGCATATAAATGTGTATGTACAGTGTATATATACATATATATATATATATATATATATATATATATATATATATATATATATATATGTATATGTAAACGTATATATATACACACATATATATATATATATATATATATATATATATATATATATATATATATATATATATATATATATAAACAAGGGAAACGAATCCTGAACTGATTAGCGTATATTATAGCGATGAGAATGCAATGATATTGTCGTGGTCTATATAGCTTGTATGACCACGACAATGTTTTCATAAGTAATATACCTCAGCTCGTCAAAGATCATATGTCTGCACTCCATAATAACTTTTAGGAGGACACTGATTTGTCCTTGAATCGGTAAGCGCGGTCTGAGTACACCAGAGGTCTAGAATGCACGACCCCTTTGCACTTCCTAAAGTTACCAGATACACGTCTGCACAATCGACAACTGTGACATTTGTAATAAGCTATGTAAAAAGTTCCCATTCGAAAGTCAGTGGTTTGTGAAATTTAGATATTATATTAATAATGTGCCAAAATAATATGAAATAAGAACTTGAGAAAAATCATTTCGAATAAAAACGAATAAACTGCTAGATGTAGAATACAAATAAAAAGTTCAAAATAAAAGACGTTATGTTTAACGAACAACTTGAGAAAAGCATAACACAGCGCATAGCGGGCGGGATGCACCACAAGTACACCCCATCTACATCACAATAATAGAGCACATCAAGGCGACCACATCACCTCCGCCACATCAACTCTGCGACCTTAACGCATGGCGGCAACGCAGCGAGGAAACCACTCGGTACACTATGACTAAAACACTGGCAGGCGAACATTTCAGACGCAGCGAAAGCTTCATGAAAGGTACACCCTGGACAAAACGGTAAAACAGTGTGCATCATTAAGGTACACTCTAACGTACACTCAAACGCACACCTCCGATGGACGCTAGTCGGCAATTGAGAGGTTACATTCGCGTCCAATTGCCCTATTTAACATGCATCGTATGGAGAGTATGGAAAGGGTAAACTGGCATCATGATGACAGTATAATGATGGGGTTAGACGTCCACGACTGAGTCAGGAAGGGGAGTCGAGGATAGGAAGGAGGGATGGTGGATAGGTGAAAGAGGGATGGTCTCCGGGTGGCATTCCGGGGATGGCGGGATGGGAATCTTCGTAGGGTACCGGCTAGGGGTAGGAGGAGGAATGGGTGGGTTTCAAACCCACTAATAGTTAGTGAGGGTGTGGGCGCTGGCAGGTGGGTTGCAAAGCATTTAATCATTGTTAATAATCCCGCTTTTGCAACCCGTCTGGAGAAGGAGAAGGAAGATAAATACCAAGCGATGAATAATAATGAAGTTCTGGGAGACCAGTGAATAACGTCGATGGGTTATTGCAGATAAGATATCATATTTTATAGACGGTGCTAGTATACCCTTCCATGTGGATAGCTCCCCTAGCAATACAAAAGGGAGCATCATGGATTTTTTGGCGAATTAACCTTATGACGATTTTGTATGAGGTTCATTGTTACAAAAGCAAAATATTTCTGAATGACTTATAAATTTTCCTTTAATAAGAAATGCCTGATTCCAGATTTAAGAAACACAAGATACTGCACACTCATTTGAATAGTTAAGATCAGACGGAGACGGCCACTCTCCAACTGATGAGATGAGGGGGGGGGAGAGAGAGAGAGAGAGAGAGAGAGAGAGAGAGAGAGAGAGAGAGAGAGAGAAGGCCGGAACCATTACCTGCAAAACAAAGCGGCTTCTTTTGGGTCTGACATTCTGATCGGCTCACTGACAAGCATGTCCGCTGTATGTCCTTAGTGGCTGACAATAAGGATTTTTGCTACTGTCAAAACTTGACATAGAGGAGATGATGCAATATTCTTTATGCTGGTGCACTTACCAAAATTCTGGAGACGAACGTTCCTTTTTTTTAACCCTAACCGAAAGAAAAGATTTCTGAAAAAAAAAAAAAGTAGCATAGCACTTTTACTAAAGACGATAAGATGCTAAGGTACATATGAAGTTAGCCGGAAACTGATAGATATGGGATTTTTTTTTCTAAATAAGCTTTAAAACAAAATATTTCGGCCTTCAAAAAAGAATAGTGATTACCATTTCTTGAATGTTTATATGTTACAAATTAGAAGACTTGTAAATGGGCATTTCATAATAAAAAAAAAAAAAAAAAAAAAAAAAAAAAAAAAAAAAATTTGTGAATCTTCAATACGACGGATTGATATTCTATCTTTTATATAACTAAATCATAAGATTTCTGTTAAGTATATAAGTTTTGATTTTTCTTATAAACGTAACTACAAACAGACGTTCGCTGTAATCTAATCGTCATGAAATTAACTGTTACTCAGATTACTTTGAGAGGATATTGCTAGCTTTCAGTTTCTGATGCAGTGTCTTCAATTGTCATACCCTTCACTGCTTTTCCATCGCTAGGTTTTTAACTGGGGCTTATTGAAAAAATAAGACATACACTAGAAAAAGGAGTTGAATGATAGAGTCGTTAATGAGACATATTTAAAATCTTTTCCAATTGAGTTGAATATTTTAGAGAATATTTCTCGACAGAGCGGGGTGTGCAACGGAATTAATTTTTAGATTTGTCCAAGCTCAAAGATGAGGGTTCATTCTGCTTGGCCCTGGAATAAAGAAAAAAAAAGTCAAAATAAGGTAGAGAGCATTAGACAAAGGGCTCAATACTATACCAACAATGAAAGTCTGAAGAACTTTTTCAGGGTGGCCAAATCATGTTAACACCTGATCATATTGGAACAGTAATGATGCGGTCGGTTTTTTAAAAAAGGCAAGGAAAATGGTGGTATTTTTCACAGTCTTCTTATTTAGCTCTTTTCTTTAATGGGAAGGGGTAAGGGTCTTGACATAATGACGGGCATGATTACCTAGTGAGCTGACGCAAGAATGGCTACTTGAATTTGTATCTTGTGTGTAAGAGTGCCGAATATATGTCTAATGAATAAAGTCTTGAAAGGAAAGATATTTGATAAATGAGTTTGGTATAAAAAAAATGGTTATTGACGTGCAGCAAGCATTGATGTAATAATTTTTTATAAAAGAAATTGAAGCTCCTTCATTCAATTTATTCTTCTTTTGAAAAATCTTATATGGAAAAATAATCAAGGGTTAATAGTGGGCTAAAATTGCTGGTTTATAAACCAGGTTTTAACGATTATTGTGAAATGCTTTAGCTTTATTTGGCAAATGCCTTGTTCATGCCATCACCAATTGCATTCAGTGATGATATCAATTTTTTAGCTGTTGGCATCAGAACTGTAAAAAGGAAATTCCACGCATATGAATCTGCACGGCATCAGGTTGTCAGTGATATCTACATGCCAAATACTTGCAAGTAGTTGTTCACTCACTTAAGGTAAAGGATTATTCCTAATATAATCAGTCTGTAAAAAGTTCCTTAAGGTTTTGTTGACTCCTGAACCAACGTCTAAACAAATTTGCATATCTTAGTATCCAAGGCAAACAGGTGAAAATGAGATACATCACCAAAGAATAAGAAAAAAAGTTACGTCACACGTTTTTCATGTGACTGTTTACCTGTATTGAATAGCCACTAATTTTATTTTGAGAGGTGGAGGGGTAAAATTGTTTTTCTTACTAAACCGGTTTGGAATGTTCAACTCCACTAAAGTGACATTCAATTGATAAAAAAAGTCTGCATGCAAGTCAAGTAAAAAAAAAAAAATGCGAAAATTTTGACAAATGTTATCGGATATTGTAGTTCTGTGACTTTGAAACGTATCTAAAGGTAACCCATGTAAAGTACAAGGTATAAAGTAGGCCCTGATTACTTATCTTTTCTGTAATAAATTAAATGGAAGAAAGGAATTATTAAAGCTAACACAAATTTGAATCTTCATTATATGGATGATGAATAAAAAAATAGTTCCAATAAAGTTCAAACTCTGTATCCTGTGGAAAATCTCAATGTGCCAACTTCAATTGCGAGTATTCCATATTAATGGCAAATCCACCTAATCCTATTTGGTGTTGGTAGAATTCGTAATCTTTTACCTAAAATATTTGTGATAAATAACTTGTTTGAGTTGAAAATTTACTGATACCCCGCGCGCAGCACAGCTGGATTTAAAGTAAATTAACAAGTATTTTGAATGAAATTAATTTAGTGGTCTTTGCCATAGAATTATGTAAGTTATAGAGGTTTTGTTTATCCCATCGAGATACTACAGTGATGCACATGTCAGAGAACTACCTCTTTAATTGTCGCTGTTTTCCAAGGTCGGTAGTAAGGTAGATAACAACAACAATCGATGTCATAACAACAACAACAACAACAATAATAATAATAATAATAATAATAATAATAATAATAATAATAACGACGTTCAAGTGAGTTTCCCTATTTTATAAAATGGTTTTGTACAGGTGCTTATCAACGTATTCATATTCAGACACATATGTCCTAGAAATAAAGGTAATGAGAGGCGGAAAGCTACGATATAAAAGTTAGCTAACAACGGTATAGCCAAAATAAATCGAAAAAAACAAATACCATTAAAGAAATAACTGCATATTATAAACATAAGCACCTCCCCCTTTCCTTTCCTGTTATGTTTCTGAATAAACTGCGCCATTTCCTCACATTAGAGAGAGATAACATCCAAGTTACATCCAACATCCCGCGTTTTCATCCATAGGCGTTTTGAACGAATCATTTAAAGGAAGCGAACGTATTATTTGCATGTATAAATCAAGTTGATGATGGCGCCCCCAAAACTCCCCCATCCCAAATCCGTCAATGGTAGTATTCTTAACATTAATTAACGTATATAAAACGTACATACATACAATATAGTCTCCTTTCTACAGGGTATAAAAACGCTACTTTTACTAACCCCCTTCAGACCGTTTTTTTTTTTTTTTTTTTTTTTTTTTTTTTTTTTTTTTTTTTTTTTTTTTTTGGTAGACGTGCACGCTTTTAGACTATTCATTACATATACTAATTTATATCAGTCGATATGTTTCTGATTACAATACATGCTTTACTAAATTAATACATATGTGTAAAGGGAAATAAAAATGTCCCCATGCATGTGCCTGAGTGTGCTTACGAGAGAGAGAGAGAGAGAGAGAGAGAGAGAGAGAGAGAGAGAGAGAGAGAGAGAGAGAGAAAAAATTTCTTTTACAAAATAATTATGTTCACTCCTGTATGTGAGATACCATAACTCTTTTCAAGTATATAAGCTGACCAATTCAGAGACCCAATTGGAAAAATAGCATGGAATGTAACTTGAAATTTAAAGAAATACTGTAACATACGCTGTAAAGAAACAGGCTTATCAGAAGCTCAGCATCGAACTGTAAAGTGTACTTTATTGCCACAAGTTCGAAAATTTGAACATCATTGCTTGGTTGATTTAAATTAAGCGGTTCTTACCCACCGCCGTTGACTTAGCGAACCAGAAAATGTGGTAAGGTAAACATTTATGAAGCTTTTCGTATAATTCCACCCTGAGGAGGCAGTGAAGTGTACCGAAACTGTTGAGGATATATACTCAATATATTATATATGTAGTGTTGTAAGAGAACAACATATTTTTAATATTACTTCTGATTGGTTGCAGGGCATTCTTTTATGAGAGCTTAATTCGTAAGGCAGACTGAAAACGCCCGAACAGACTACAAACATGACCAGGGGTGTGTCGTGGGATCTTCATTA
>NC_090740.1:32712860-32717860 GCF_036898095.1 Palaemon carinicauda
AGGGGTTGAGGGTGAAAGACCCTCCTCTTATCGGTTGACATTCTTTTTTTCGTAACTTGACACTTTATCGGCATCGCCGATCCGAGATTCCATAGCGCCCTGGTGGTCCTTCTTTCGACAAGAGGGGCATGTCTCCAAGGGCACCCATGCCCCTGTCTCTTGATTGACCACCCACCCCTCATCCCACCCCTTCAAGATATTCCACCACCAATAAAGGCCCCCTTACTAATGTTACGTCTCACGAAGTCCAGCTTATGTTTATTCCTCCCTCCCTCATTGTTTCCCCTTTCCCCCTCCCTACACACATCTTTCGGTAGACCCTTCCTCTACTCAGGCCTCCCTGCCCCCTTCTCTCTCTCTCTCTCTCTCTCTCTCTCTCTCTCTCTCTCTCTCTCTCTCTCTCTCTCTCTCTTCTTCTTCTTCTTCTTCAAGCAGCCATTTCCCTCTTCCAGTTTTCCTTTTGCACCTCATCCAAGACATGTATTCAAGAAGTCCTCTAAACCCTCTTTTCTCTAAACAAGCACCTCTGCTCAAACCCAAAACCCCCTTCGCCTAAACATCTAGGTCGGTGTTGGTGCCCGCAGACAAAAGGGATCTGAAGTGGTCTTTGAAGAAAGCGCCACAAATGATAGATTATTCGTCAATTACCGTTTTTACGTGATTTCTCAATCACAGCAAATGATGGTCATGGCATCTGACTGAAGACGGGATCGAGTCATCGAAAAAAAAATCGTAATATTTTGTTTCTTTTTAGTTCATCTGATTCAAAATTTGTGTACCATTTCTTGTTTTGTCATTTTCATATTAAGATTACGCCATTAAGTGATACTATAACACGCTCTTGTTTTTACTGTTATTTCATTTTTAAATATCAGCTAAAATTGATCTTTTCGTCCTTTGTTACATATTGATCATTTGTGTCTACCTGGATTAGGAATATGTCAAGTTTTCATAGTAAAAGATAAATACACCATTACATTAGTCAGTGAATAACACACACATTTTTGAATTTCAACAAAAAAATATTCATTGTTGTCTTGAATACACTTGATTTTAAAGATGGTACTATCATTCTTTCACAGAGAACATTTACATACTAATCTTATTATTTATTTACTTCAAATAACTGTATTTTCACTGTATCAATTAATGTCACTGTTTCGTCAAAATGAGAATCTATGCCATGATTTCTTTTACTAACATTATCAATTGTTATCTGATCCAATGATAATATGGACATTAGTTGAAATTTCAGGAAAATAAACAACTGCCTGCTTGACAAACGTGTACCGAATACGGGCTATATCAGACATTATAATGCCAAAAATCCTCAGGCATTTAAAAAAAAAAAAAACACACACGGTGGCACCCGTAAACGCGCAGACACAATATATATATATATATATATATATATATATATATATATATATATATATATATATATATATATATATATATATATATATATATATATATATGTGTGTGTGTGTGTGTGAGTGTGTGTGTTTATACATACTGTATATAGGCTACACCTAGAATGTTATTGGATTCGCTGTATAGTTCTATTATTCTGATACTCCCTTAATGTCAAAGTCTACATATAAGTGAATGAACCTATTGTCAATTCCTTTTAGTGAGGCAGATTTGCACTGACTCGCAGGGGTGCCCTTTTAGCTCGAAAAAGTTTCCTGATAGCTGATTGGTTGGACAAGACGACTCTGACCAATCAGCGATCAGGAAACTTTTCCGAGCTAAAAGGGCACAGCTGCAAGTCGGTGCGCCTCACTAAATAAAATTGAGTATAGTATTCCTTTTTAATGCTCAACTGGTGCCGAAATAAAGCAGTGAGAAACCCAACGATTCTCTTAACAGAGATGTGGGTAGAAATAGCGACAGACTTTGACATACATTTTGGTTTTAACAATTGAATGTAAATTTGTATAGTTCATTGTGATTTTATATTTGTGAACATGTAAAAAAGGAAAAATAGTGTCTAAAGATATGGCAGGTAAACCGAATTGATCTAACCTAACCTAACTTGACCTAGGCCTAATGTCTATTTTATATCATCACTGTAATACTAAAACGACCTCGATAACTTTGGCCTATTTTTATCACTAAGACAACATATTATATTAGCAAATGAATGGGTATTAAATACGATTATAGAATTACGCCCTACAACGATCATTTTAATGGAACGAACTAATTTCACAAATAGATTAATATATTAAATTTAATGATATATAGTTAAATGCCGATTATTCATACTTGAAAATATTATAGAAAGAGAAATAATTAATAGTCTAAAGGTCTCTTCACACACGAAAGAAAAACGGCTCCAAAGCTTCGCGTAGAAGAAAATATTCCGTCACCAAATTAAAAATACCTGAATATTAAAAGAATGAAATTAACCTATACCCTATTTGTTTCGGAACATAGTGACCTGGAAGAATTGGTCTTTACTTGGTACATCTTCCAGCGATACAGGACAAGACTCATTACAAAATAACAGATCCAAGAAAATTAATAAAATTGAGGTAAAGAGCAAATATCTATCATCGATGATTCAAACGGTATAATAAATCATCAATAAAGATGAGATAATATTACTGAAGATATAATGTTCTTGGAAAAGGAAATAATTAGCCTATATTTGATAGGGTACATTTCAGGTAACCTATCATAACTGGTAATATTTCAATAAAGGCAACATTACCAAAAATACCTGAAAAAACGCACCTTCTATTCATTAAGGATGTAGTGTATGTTTCCCCCTCACCCCCGAGAGAGAGAGAGAGAGAGAGAGAGAGAGAGAGAGAGAGAGAGAGAGAGAGAGAGAGAGAGAGAGATGACCATCCAGCCCGAGAGGACTTCATCCGACTCTCGGGGTGTGAGATAATTGTCAATTAAAGTTGAAGAGATAACGGCTAATTACGAGTGTCATTTACGAGTAATTGAGTTCTATTGCCGGATAATGAATTTTAATTCTTAGATCATTATCTCTCATCTAAAGATGATTAAGTTTAATTTGGAGAAAATGAAAAGACGCTTTAGGATGATTCAATTTCGTCCGCAGATAATTGTTACATTTAAGGACAGCTAATTACCGGCCGCAAGGTTGAAAATTCATCTTTATGAATGCGCCACGTCAATACATGCAATGCACTTTATAATCTAATGGATAATAGATATAATAACGCATTGGACCTCTTTGAAGAAGCAATCAATAATTTCTATATCAAAGGCTACTTGCCTGAGGCTATGATAACCCACATGGCTACTACTGCTACTTATAAAAGGAAAAAGATAAAAAAAACCTATTAGAAGCCAGATGGTTATATTTGAATTGAAAATGGAAGGTAACCACGTTTTATGACAATGATGAGTAACTTGGATAGGTTAAAGCTAGGTTAAGTAATCTTTATAATCTATATTCAATCAAGGATAAAAGTTTATGAGTAATCGTAAATTTAATAGATTAGGTTAAACGTTCTTTGAAGGTAATATATAGCTATAAACTTGAATTACATAGCTATATTATGTTTAAATTTAAGCTTCCTTCCTGTCCGTCTATTCTTAACAGTCAGGAAATGCAAGTCTAGCCTATATGTAATGTCACTCACATATTGAGTGGAGGGGTAAAGTTTGAGATATTTTCATAATCAACGGCGATATAAAACAGAAATGATGAAAGCAATATTCTTAATATCTAAAATTATAATATGATCGGATATTAGAACAATCGCAATAAACTCTACGGTTACAAACCCCAGCAGTTCAAGGAAGCTGTTATAAAAGATATTAAAGTATCTTCAGCAGCAAAAGCGTTACATACTAATAAAAATTCGTAACTAACAAATGCATTATAGCTTGATAATATCACGAAAATTAAAAGGCTTAACTAATTTGGTTAATCAGAAACGGATATGAATAATCGGAAGTAAACCTATTTCAAGCATAATTTGCAGATTCCAAATTAACTTTTAAATCCTAGCCTACTTATATCCTACCTTTACTTGAAAACGAAGTCCCGCTGCTGTTTAAAAAAAAAAAAAAAATACAGTACACAAACAACATTCTCAATTCGTAAGGATCTCCTAGTGTACATGTAAGACGCTTGAATCTATATTTTCCAAGACATTAAGCTTTTATTACGCCATTTCCATTTCATTCATGCTTTTTACTTCCCGTAAGTTCAGATTCAAAGAACAATTCGTTAGTAATCAATTCAGTAACTGCCTGATGTTTTGCTAAATACTCTTCTGTATCTGAAAGTTTCAAGCCATTCTTACCTGTACACTTTGCATTTCAAACTCTAATCTATTTCCTGCAACTTGATTACTTTACAATATGGAACCAATTGTACATGAATCAAGACATATTTTCCTTTATCACCCAATTTAAAGGCATTTTAATCACACTCTCATTAAATCTGTTTCCGGAATTTCAAGGCCTTCCTTTTACGGAACTTCAGTATCATAAGCTTTCCGACTTTTTCGGCGGTTTTTGCAATTTATCCTCATAATCACCAATCAAAATAACGTTCTTCAAAACCTCACTTCTAATTATTCTCCCAATATCTTATGTTATTATCTGCTCTTATACCTTCCTCTATTTCGTAATAAGACTATTACACTTCATGCTAAACAATTTCAATAACATACTTGTATGTATCTGTCTGTATGGGCACATATGTATAGAAATACATGTACTCAAACACATATAAAATTAAATATATATATATATATATATATATATATATATATATATATATATATATATATATACATATATATATATATATATATATATATATATATACATATATATATATATATATATATATATATATATATATATATATATATATATATAATTATATGTATGTATATATAATTATATGTGCATGTGTGTGTATAGCAATTGAATTTTTGTTAGTTTGAGGACGTGACCTTGCATGGTGAAAAAGAAACACGGAAAATCTGAAAAGTATCATG
>NC_090740.1:32722860-32730360 GCF_036898095.1 Palaemon carinicauda
CCCAATATCACATAAATTTTAAAGTTCCTTCATAGCTTAATGTGTCATTATAATGATAATGATGATCATGATGGCGATCATTAGAGACACGGTGTGGTGATATGATCATCATCAGCTACACGATGCGTTCATTAGTGAAGTCTAATTATTACAAGTGAGAGAGAGAGAGAGAGAGAGAGAGAGAGAGAGAGAGAGAGAGAGAGAGAGAGAGAGAGGGGTGGAGACAAACGACAGTAGGAGGGACAAACAACCTGCAAGGGAGGAGACATATCACGGAAATTAGGGGAGGAACAGAACGCCCTTTTCCGTCATCCTATGAATCAAAGGATGGGCTTGAACTTGAATTGAAGGAATAACAGTGAGTGGAATGGAAGGATACATAGGCGGAATGATTTCAAAAGAGGTAATGATATCAAACAGAGGTAGAGTCAAAGATATGGTTTACCATGAAACTAAATTAGAAAATTTGAAGATGTGTCCAAGATATGATAACATTAAAATTAAATAAGGAAATTAATGAGGTATCGTTAAAGATATATCTTGATATCAAATAAGAAAATCTAAAGATATGTCTCCAAGGAACAAGCAGCATGACCCTGAAATGACCCTAAAATAGAAAGGATTTTATAAGTCAATATTCGCTTTATATATAAATGCGTGTATAATATATATATATATATATATATAATATATATATATATATATATATATATATATATATATATATATATATATATATAAAGTTAGGTTAAGGATTGGGATAAAAATACGCAAAAATATGAGTACACCGTTGCGTCGTGATCACCTGGAGTCGAGAAAATGCAGACTCCTTGTCCGGGAAACACGACAGCCATATCCGGGCTTTTGTGTTGAAGGGAAATGTAAAGATCAGAATATACGGAAAAAATTAAAGGCACTACTAGAAGATAAGCCCGATAAGGTATAAGAATGACGTATATCCAAAATGAATTTAAGTAAAATCGTAATACAAATAAGAATATGTAAACTTCCTTCAATTTCTCATTATTAAGTTCTAGTCTGCATTGCATCGCTCTCGGCTACGATATTCAGCAAAAAAGTGATAAGCAAACATACATATACGCACGCGTGGGTGCATACATACATACATACATACATACATGCACACACACATATATATACAGTATATATATATACACACACACACATATATATATATATACATATATATATATATATATATATATATATATATATATATATATATATATATATATATATATATATATATATATGTGTGTGTGTGTGTGTGTGTGTGTGTGTGTATGCATGCATAATATCTTCAGGTCTTATTACGTTTCTGACACTCAAATAGTATTCTGCGATGAAGTAAATTTTCAGATACGCAACACCTGGTCCCCCATTCATTTCCACTGACTGACCAGTACCTATTTCAAAATTCAGATTATGAGAGATGCAAAAGAGTTAATACATCATACATAGCTCCATTCGACATCGTTGTCGATCTATGTTCTCTTGTGACTTATGACAGACAGACAAGACATACAGTCTCTCAAACACACACACAAGTACACACACACACACACACACACACACACACACACTATATATATATATATATATATATATATATATATATATATATATATATATATATATATATATATATATATATATATATATAGTGCGTTTCTGATCTTGTCTTGAAATACCCTTCACCTATATTTTGCTACTTACTGTTATTATGTATATTTGCATCTTTACCATTATATACCGATTTGGTGCATTAACAGGTAATTCGATAATTTCACGATAACATCATCTGAAGAAACTAAGCAATTAGACAGTTTTCCTTCTGTTAGCTAATTGATTCCACGTGTAACATTAAATGGTTTATTGCCTTTTCCCTTTAAAGTGAAAAAAGATCAAGGCTGTGCTAGTTCATTGCGTACAAAAAATCTTTATGTAATTTTCTATACAGAGCATCGGTATCCAGAATTACAAACTGCTGGCAACCTGACTTCCTCTGATTATATTTCCTTCGTTTGAACAGGTAAGCCAAACTTATTGCGGATGAAACAATCAAATGAAAATGTTTGCGTGTCCAAATTTTGCCATATTAATTAGCACTTACAGAATTATAGGAAAATATGCTCAGGTTTTAAGAATTTAATTTTTTTTCAGCCTAATTGACATATCTAACTGTGATTCAGTTCCATATGGTAAAGTGATTTTCTAATTGCAAAAATGAATATTATTTGATGAAAAAGGATAAATACTTATGGTTTTTGCTTAAAAACATGAATTCATTATACACCCCATTTCCACGGCTGTTAAATGAGATGAACCTTTACAACCCGTCCTTTGTGTTGTTTCCTTTGTGTTGTGTTGGCCTTTGGTTCGGCTGGTTTCATAGATTTTCACACTTCTTCCGTTCATATTAAAAATTCCATGCCGAAATGACATCTAAAATCTGCACCATTAATGATGTCTGGCTTTTATCCTCACCTAAGACCAGTCACATAGTTGGCTACATAACATTTACTCCATGAAAATTTGCTGTAATGGTTTATCTTGGTTAAAAAATCTACAATGCGAAGACTCCTTAGCAAATTAATACAACCAACGCAGCGAAAATAGACCGAGTGGGAAAGGCACTTGTTTTGAAACGTATCCCCCCCCCCCCCAACCACTCACACCCAATCTGTGTTTATCTCCCTTTCTATATAAATTAGTGTATTTCCAATTTTTTATATCTCTCTCTATTTGTCTTTTGTTCTATGAAATACCTGTTCACATTGTAGATAAGTACCAAAGCATGTCTGTAAAGTTGTCCACAACGGTTCATTATACATCCTGAGTGTGTGGGTGCGTGTGTGCATGTATGTGAGTGTCATAGTGTGGGTAGCGGCAACGTTTGGCATATGAGCATGAGAGGGCACCGCTCATATGACACGTTTAGGATTGGGGGAAAACTTTATACATATGTAAGGTGTTGTGGAACAAATGTTAGAATAATTTTGGAAATACACCAATTTTGATACAGAGAGAGAGAGAGAGAGAGAGAGAGAGAGAGAGAGAGAGAGAGAGAGAGAGAGAGAGAGAGAGAGAGAGAGAGAGAGAGAGAAAGGAGGCGGAAAAATAAGGCAATCCAGCGATGTGTGGAAATATGACATAAGTAGGGGAATCCATTTGAAACTAGGTTCCCTCCCCTATCGGCCCTTTCTCGCTGCGTTGAGCATATCTTGTAGGCTAAAGATTCTGTGCATGCAGACTCGAATCCAATCATTGAAAAATCATTGTGCCTCTGTTGACCAAAAGGGGGAATTACGTACTTGATAGTTAGTCGCTTGTGTAAGGTAGCATCCAGGGTAGAGATGGTGCATCAGTCTTATCATACAAATATTTGACGAAAACAACAAATATGACGGGGAAAAAGCTTTATATCGAAAGATGATTTTGTTAATTTTCCCGTAATCTTTCAAATTATCCGACTAATTTTATATTTAGAGGAAGGACCTGGAAGTGATGATTTCAAACGGTTTCGAGATCGAGAAGGAAGATTTCTTAACTATTTCGAAGGATTCGTGAAAATCACAGCTGAAAGACTAATTATCAGTGTATTTGACCTATGGAATGTAGAACTTTCCTTTAACACCAATAAATATTAGTTATTTGGCATTTCACGCATGACAGTAAAAATATAGGGGGGTTTAAGCCTATTTTGTCTGTTATGTATGTTTTTGATGTTTGTGTGTGTGTGTGAGAGAGAGAGAGAGAGAGAGAGAGAGAGAGAGAGGAGAGAGAGAGAGAGAGAGAGAGAGAGGGGCTTACTTAGTTACCTATTTAAAAGTGCTCAGTTCAATAGAAAATAATCCTCCATAAAAAAATATTTTCTTAGGTGGCTATTTTGTAGTACTTATTTGTTGTATCATTAGTATGTGAATAAATCGTTAGCAAAATTTCAAGCCAATCAAATAATTACATTTCGTGGAAAGAAGATCCCTCCATATTATACGCTAATACTACTGCTACTATCACTACTTCTAATAGAAATAATAGTTAGAGTAAAAAAAAACATTAACGATTCAAATGATTTCTATTTTTTTAACATACACATAGATAACACCTTGAGAAAAACACATATATATCATTCAATTCAGTGAACACATTGCAATGGTTTGATCATCGAAAGATCGAGAACAAAAAGCGAGAGGTGCCTAATATGAATTTGATTCCCTAAAATACGATAAAGTAGCGATGCAGATGCATTTTTTTTTTTTGAGTAGGTAAATAATGACTGGCTATTGGTAATAACAAATGATTAGAGAGAAACACACAAACGTAAGAAACTGGAAATAATTACGTTAATGTTTCTGTGAAAAAATATCGTCAGTTAATAAGCGATAATTAAGAACTCTCAATATTCGTAATAGCACAAAAATATAACATTTTTCCATAAACAAAAATAAATATTGAACAAGCTGGTAACATGGGTGGAGGAGCATAGAGTCACTTTAACAAAAAAACATGACCATCCCCCTTCATCCAGGGGTAAACCGAGGTGATAGTCACCAGGCTTTAGACAATACCGTGGAGGAGGCAGACGCGAAGCTAATATGCAAAATGAACTAAGGAAAGTAGCTGGGTCCCGCATATTGTCTGCTTCTTACCAAACGCTGCTGGATGGGTAACTTGGCTCACACAAATCTGATATAGCACAGTTTCTGTACAATTCCTGATATGATCCAGCGTGTCGTGAACGTCACCAAAGGCAACAGCAAATGAAGGTGTTTTTCTAAATTTTCACTGCATGGTAGAGATAAGCGGTAATAAGGACAATGTAAGTTCACCAACAGCAAAGATAGAAAACGCCACAGCCAGACATCTCGCGCGCACACAGGTCATAACGACGGCCAAGGCAAAATATTGTTTAACGTTTGGATTCAGCCACCTCAGGCAGCTGAGGGGCCCTAACGGCATGGGAACATAAGGGCGCAAATGAGCTCTGGCTTCGGGTTATTCTTTTTGAAATGAAAATGAAGTTCTGTGGATTCACGCCAGAAGCCAAGGTGACGTCGCAAATTGAATTAAATTGATTAAAGTTGGGAAAGATAAAACTTACAAGCAAGATTAGTTATGTAGGCTTTGCCTTACGCTTGTTTTTTATCCCCTATATCTTTTTTCATACGTCCCTCCAAAAGTTAGGCCTAGTCACCATATAAGTCAATTTGCCGTGGATTTGGATCGTAATCCGACGCTGGTGCTAAATATTCCGCTTAGTCTATTAAATAGGATTTAATTGGTGTTATGACAGCGTTTCCACTGAGGTTTTATTAAAGGTTATGTCTTGGTCCTTCACAAAACCGGGGATTACAACGTACATTAAAGGCCGTGAATTACGGCTTACAATGTGGCTATAATACGGGAAGAACATAGCGGGAATTTGGCGCGAATATTGGCCGTTGGCTTCCACTTGTGGCGGGAATTTTTAATTACAGCGTTATCATAGTTTGTTTATATTGCAACAACTATCGCGCACCAGCAAAGTTAATCCAGGTTTACAAAAATTCCGAAGTAGCAGTGCGATGCCCTTGGTTAGGAAAAAAGACCTTTAATTCGGAGGTTACAGATTCGATGATAAGTTTCCATATATAATCTGCTTTTAATTCTTGAGACAGTTTTCGCAAATCGGTATATTTCAAGCTTTCTTTCCTAATTTGGTGAGCCGTTGAGCTAAAATATCATTTGAATAAAAGATATAAATATCTAAACTATAGTATATATATATATATATATATATATATATATATATATATATATATATATATATATATATGTATTTATATATATATATATACATACATATATATATATATATATATATATATATATATATATATATATATATATATATATATATATATATATATATGTATTTATATATATATATACATACATATATATATATATATATATATATATATATATATATATATATATATATATATATATATATATATATATATAACTTCAACTCTTACAAATATTCTCTCTCTCTCTCTCTCTCTCTCTCTCTCTCTCTCTCTCTCTCTCTCTCTCTCTCTCTCTCTCTCCATGTTAGAAGCGTAATAAGAGTTTTATACTTCCCTCGATCATCTTCTGATATTCCTCTGGAGAAATAGATTCCCAGAATAGCATAATGGAAGACGGAAAAGATGTGGAAACGAGCCAATCAATGAGGGAAGACGCTCACTGAGAGACTCTGCTACAACATAAGAAGTTGGGGGGAGAGGGTAGGGATTGAGGTGAGGGATAAAGAGGTGTCAGTGGAGGGGGGGGGGGGGTTAGTTGGGTGAAGGGCCAAGGGAGGGGGGACGAAGAGACTCGAAACCATCGACGTAAAATTCATACCATTTAAGGTTTTTATCTTTACATAAAAACGAAAGATTTTTTATCAATGAACCAAAGAATGAACCTAATTTCAAAATAGAGAATAAGACATCACTCACTGCCTTATTCAACCTCCCCTAAAAATCGTGAATGAGCCACGTGAATTTCACAAAAATTCCTCCACTTTTCAGAAAACAGAAAATGGATTACCATAGCGTTCTGTGTAATTGTTATAAAGTTCAAACCCTTTCAACAAGCAATATATTAATAAAGCAATTATAAATTTCAATTACTTTTGAAAGATTTTTTGTGAAAATGAATGAAAAAAAAAATTCAGCTTGAAATTTAGGTTCATTTCCGTAATTACGGATAAAAGTAATGTATTATACATAATTCAATTATTTAATAGTCTACATAATCAATCAATACAATGCTCTAGTTTTATTTTAATTGTAAGAATCTCTAATAAATAAATGTTTATGATAAGACTGAATTCGAAAATCTTGCAAACTCTAAGCACATCTTCCGCCGTATTTTACTGTTAACACAATCAATCTCTCTCTCTCTCTCTCTCTCTCTCTCTCTCTCTCTCTCTCTCTCTCTCTCTCTCTCTCTGTTCTTTTATTTCCAGATAAATCAAGATCTTTGACAAATAGCAAATCTTATGTTGACTAGAAAAATGTTAATTACATGTCAAATCAGGATTTAAGGGCATTGCACTAACACTCGGAACAAGAAAAATTAGAAATGTTGATGACGATGAAAATTAAATAAAATAAAATAAAAATTCAAATACCAAATGAACGACTAAAGTCTTCAATAACAAGAAACGAAAAATTAACATTAAAGCCAATCAACATCCAGGTTTATTTGTGAGGAACCCTGCGGTTAAGCTATGGAGTAATCTATGAGTATTTAGTCACTGTTTACAAATAACAATGACAGTGAATACACGTGCTCATGTAGCCTGAGTCTTTTCAAGGGAGATGCTTGTTCCAAAATATTGCTTGCTATCTAAATAAAGAGAAACTTTTTTTGCAATGACTTTAGTATGCTCAGGGGTAAGAATTTTGATATTCCTCCTGCTACTGCTACTGACAGTGTCAC
>NC_090740.1:32735360-32741481 GCF_036898095.1 Palaemon carinicauda
CCCATTGGAAGGTTACGTCTCCAAAGATGAATACCTCATTAAGGTTACCAGCTCCATTTTATTTAATTATCGCGCCGTAGTTTAGGAAAGCTGCTAAATTAGATTAATAAACACCTTACTATACCCAATTCTGCTTTTTCAGCTAGGGCAGAAAATAAATAGGGTATTGGATGAGGTAATGATAAATCAGCCTATTAATCACTGAATTAATAGGAATAACAGATTCATTTGAATGGCAACTCAGTGTGTAAGACAATCCACTTTCTTACTAGTCTTTTTATCAAAAGTATTTTGTAAGTCAGAATCAACATTTATCACAAAAGACAATAATGCATCCATCCCTGCCGGGAAACAGTTTGTTCATAAACTTACAATACCTTGCCCCCCTCTCTCTCTCTCTCTCTCTCTCTCTCTCTCTCTCTCTCTCTACTATTCCTGACGCCAATACCATCCCTATCCACTTCCTTTATTAGCATCGTCTTGTGCAATGTTATTGTCTTAAACTTGCAATAAGGCGTCAAATGCGACAGCACCCTAATACTGGCAACGGTTAGCCAATCTCTTTAATGTGTCCCACGTAAGAATTGATCAAATTATTACTCTCCCTCCACCCACCCCCTCAGATAATTAACCCCCACCAAGCCCCTACCCCAACATCTGTAATTTCTCCCCTCCAATTCATCCTCAACCCCGTCCTCTATCCTCACATGTATCCCAATCTAAAGTCCTCTTCCCTCCAAGTCTCTTATCACACCCAACTCCGCCCCCCCCCCCCACCCATTTCATACTACATCCTCTCCCTAATTCCTACCACCCGCCCTACCTCCTTCTCAGTTGTCTCATCCCACCTAAACAGTCTCCCCCCCCTCCTCACTTTCTTTCTTCTCTTCCTCCTTTCTCTTTCTCTCTCCAAGTTCATCTTGAGACAATTATCTAAACCGAAGAGGGTGAAGCAGGGATTACCATGTTTATTTTCTCTTGCATGCGTCCGAGACAGGTGGAGGGAGAAGGAAAAGACGTCGAGAGAGAGAGAGAGAGAGAGAGAGAGAGAGAGAGAGAGAGAGAGAGAGAGAGAGAGGGAGAGAGAGAGAGAGATTTTTATGATACACTTTTCTTAAATATTTTCCTTGGAACATTTAGACAATAAGGGTATATATATATATATATATATATATATATATATATATATATATATATATATATATATATATATATATATATATATATATATATATATATATATATATATACTGCACTATTATCACACGCGTTCGTGTGGGTAGTTTTTTTTAAAATATGCGACAAATACCTTCTGATATAATATACACTCTGCTGTGGGATCACAGACCCATATTGATTTTTTTTTCTTTTTATAATAACTGCTGGCCAGGTAAGGATTCAAACCTTTAGCACTGGATTGAAGGGCTTATAAAAAAAAGGAATATCCCCATGGATCTGTGATTCTGTGGGAGAGTGATTTCGATAGTAAATAATATTTGTAGCTTATTTGAAAAAATAAAAAAAAATCCCAATTGTTTGTAATAGAATTACCATAAAAAATGATGTGCCCGTGATATTTATGAGTTTTATCATTAATATTCCATGAAACATTTGGGTATGAAAACAGCTGACAGTGACTCACAGGTGACTCACAGTATTATGCCATCAAAAATAAGATTAATTGACATGGAAGTTCAAATGATATCGGCAACAACTTAAACTACATGGTCCCGAGACCAAACACGATACATTATACTGTAAAGGAGACATGCCACATCTATGAGTTAAGGATGGATCAGCAGGCGACATGACCGAGTAGTACAGCACTTATCTGCAAATGTGTACTAGCATCTGAATAGTTTAAGAAAAATGGCTTGGGACTAGAAACTTCATTTGCAAAGATTTGTTGAGAAACCAGAAGATAGTGCTTTTCTTGTGCCACTTCCTTGAAAATAGAAAAAAAGATTAAGGAGAAACGAACAGAAAGAAAGAACGTTATATATACATACACATATATATATATATATATATATATATATATATATATATATATATATATATATATATATATATATACTTATATATATATATATATATATATATATATATATATATATATATATATATATATATATATATTACATATATATACTTATATATATACAATATATATATATATATATATATATATATATATATATATATATATATATATATATATCCCTTTCTGAGTGGAGCTACCTTTACGTGAAGGAAGGGTTTGCATATTACCATGATCAACAAAGTTACACTAGTCAGGTTCGCTCATGTATGACCGATCAGACAAAAATCTCTCACCATCAGCAATCCACGGTGGCCAGCGTGGGGATGAAAACTTGCGATACCCCAGACATGAGGTGAAATGTCTGAGGCCTTTGCCTTGCAGTAGATTACAAACGGCTACATTTGTTAGTGTTGTTGTTGTATTTACTGTATATATGTAAATATTAATACACACAAACACACAGATATACATATATATATATATATATATATATATATATATATATATATATATATATATATATATATATATATATACATATATTATGCAAAAGGAAGACAACAATTATCTAAAACATCTATAATAAAAATGAAATAGAATTTTGAGATAACAAGCATAAAAGCGATAGGACAAAATGCAAGTACTTAAGAAATAGTCAAAATTCTCATTATCAATTCAAAACTTGACAGACACAATAACCGGGAGAAAAACAAATGGAGAAAAATTACGAAGAAATAAAATAAAAAATGAAAATGAGCCTAATTTTTACAATTCAAGTTGAAATATAATTTGCTTTGAAAGAAATGAAGAAGGGAAAACTTCATTTGAATAATCAGATGACTTGAATAATTGATCATAGGAAATCACATCTTGGTAACCTTCGATGTTTTACTTGTAATTATTTGTTTGTAAAGTTAATGTTTGCATATTCTCGAAGCGAGAAGGACATAAATCCCGTTATATTTATTCGAGTTAATCATATTGATATAAAACACGAAAAGGCTAATTTAAATGAACGTATCCCCTTTGTCCGTGAAAAATAAACAGGCGTAATACACCTTTCATGTTTGCTCGAACAATTAAATCTCGTGTTTGTAGACCTTGACAACATCACTACATTTAATTAATTCGCTGTGAAGCAAATTCATTTATAAGTCATTATGCTTTTTCTTTCTCTCTCTCTCTCACTATTTTTCTCTCTTCTCTAAATGCTTCCAAACAGAGCATTTCCCTTTTAATTCTATTGAGTCAAGCATATGAAAAATAAAAGAATTTTTCGGGGAAAGCGAGAGAAAATCAACTCATTTCGATTCGCGAGACAAAAGTGTCTCTTATCTCGTCGTTGGTCACAAATGATGCTCGTTAAATATTCAGGCTGTAACAATATCACTTCTTGTAATCTCCTATCCTTCATAACTCCCTTAAGAAAATCCTGGTTGTTACAATACGAGAGAGAGAGAGAGAGAGAGAGAGAGAGAGAGAGAGAGAGAGAGAGAGAGAGAGAGAGGAAAGGTATTGTAAGTTTATGAACAATGCGTTTCCCGGCTAGTATGGATGCATTATTGTCTTTTGTGATAAATGTTGATTCTGACTTGCAAAATACTTGTGATAAAAAGACTATATTAATTTTTATCGACTGGCAAATTAATGTTTGCTGCTAGGCATTGTTACTTAGGATTCTTACTGCATTGCAAATGAGCAGACCCTCCGAGAGAGAGAGAGAGAGAGAGAGAGAGAGAGAGAGAGAGAGAGAGAGAGAGAGGCTTCATCTCCTCTATTCCTCCTTCCTCTTCTTTTCCGGGATTATAATTATGGGCGTGTTCGAACGTGTTGGGCGTTTAGGTGGCTTCTTTTCCACCATCGTGTAAGACTACAACAATTTATAAAGATAAAACTATATGTCTTTATTTATCCATTTGTTTATAGCCTTATAGGGCTATAAATGCTACTTATATTTATGTTCTCCGCCATAATAAATCCATTAAGCATCATTTGAATGTAATGATTGCTTGTTAATGTTATGTTTTATAATCAAATAATTAGAACGTTTCCATCGAGTCTTGATATTTGTCCAATATTGATGGAAAATGATTAAAGTATACATAGTTCAGCATGGGCATTTGGTACTTTTTGCAATACACAATTCGTTAATGCCATCAGTCTAGTTCTATCTAAAGTTCATTCAGTTTTGTATTCTAAAATTTATTGGTAATTAAGAACTTAAATAAAATTCCGTACCAAGGCCTAAATATTTTCCAATGTTCAGAAAAAAATTAAAATAAGAGAACGCGTTATTGTTTCTTCTAATCTTCATATAATAGTTCATCTCTTTGGACTTGAAACCAAAGTCAAAAGAGATGACCTTCGAACACGACTCCACCGAATTAGGAACACGGGAGTCCGAGGCGCTAGTGAGACTTTTGCAAGATTGAATGCAATCTCTTCGTATCCGAATCTTTCGACATTAACAAACAGAAGAAATTATTTCTTTTTAATGGATCTACACACAAAAGCAGGAATCAGAAGGGAGCATATATTGGCACTGGGTCCCGAGTGGCGGGGAGAGAGAGAGAGAGAGAGGAGGTAGGAGAGGAATTTTTAAAAAATTCCCAGAATGCCTCCGCCGCTCTGTTTTAAAATTTTCTCGCCCTCCCGTTTCAATTTTTTTTTCTTATCGACTTCAAGAGCGAGAAGAGAGACCGGTAGAAACACAGCTGGAGTCTTTGAAGTGCTCGTGTTTGGTTACTTCATATGTAGCTCACGCTGATGTTTTTTGCCTATTTATGATGAATGCACCTCAATAGAGAGAGAGAGAGAGAGAGAGAGAGAGAGAGAGAGATGGTGTGCATAAGCCAGCTCGATTCTGAGCGCAGGACATGATTAATTGAAGACCAGTAACTTTGGTGCACTGAATCAGAATCGGTGATTTGAAAGACAAATTAGTATTCAATAAAAACAAACTTACAAAAATTTCCACTTCAGTAACTAGTCATCTCAAAGGCCCACCTCCTCACCCCACTCCTTTTCATAAGCCAGCAATCTCCCCCTCTTCTCCTTCTTAACCTATTCTTGACCCCCATATTCTTGGTACCATATTCTTAACCCTTCATATTCCCTTTACACGGAACTCCGGATTACGACACGGATAGCAAATTAATGCCAGTCTCTTATCCGGTTTCGTATATGTACGCATCTCATCTCGGCGGGCGTCACATAGGACGACTTGTGCAACTTAATGAAAGTTAAAGGAAACAATCAAGTGAAGCCTCGGTGGTGTCGTCTTGGGAGATGAGGGAAGGGGAAATCAAGGAGCTGAGAGAGAGAGAGAGAGAGAGAGAGAGAGAGAGAGAGAGAGAGAGAGAGAGAGAGAGAGAGAGAGAGAGAGAAGTATATAAAACCTATGATAATTTTTTGTAGTAATTCAGTTTGCTCTAAAAATCATGACTGAAGACATTAGCTACACTGTTAAAAAACCGTAATTCTAGTCGGAAATTCTCCGTAAAAATATAGTTTTTAACCGTATTTCAGTGAAATACAGGCGGCCGTGATTTTACCTTAGTTTGTTATTATCTTTTACGGGTTGGTGACCGTAATATCAATGTTTTACGTCAATATATCCGTTTTTAAAACAGTAAAAATCCTGGAATAAGTGTTGCCAGACATTTACCATTTTTAATGCAACTTTTTTAAGTGTACCTTAAATGAATACGCCTTCAATTAGGTTTTAACATTTACAAACAAAAGCAGACATCAGTTATATCCCGATCACACCTACGCACTGATGGCACATAGATTGATTGATTGATTGATTTAAAGTTTTCAGGCATCCTGACATCTAATGTTATTGACGGTGGCGCATTGAGAGTAGGTATGTTGCAATACGGTATAAGTACGGAATTTTGTTTGTTCTACCGCAGTACTGAAACTGCAGAGATAGTTCGGATGTATAAACATCACGGACACATTGACTGAAAATTAATAAGAAAAGTCGTACTTTTATCTATGGAGTTCATGCCAACAAACATTACTGGCAATAGTATGTTCAAAACTGATATTATCTTCATTCTCCATTGATGA
>NC_090740.1:32741981-32776981 GCF_036898095.1 Palaemon carinicauda
GTTTTAATGTAAATAAAATGCTTTCTTATTTCAAAACACTTATTTTTCTCTATTACCTTAAAATAAAGAGAAAGAAAATGGAAACGAACAAATAATAAAAAAGAAAAAATAAATAAACCAAAAAATTTTTGATGTTTTCTGTTTTAATGTAAATAAAATGATTTTTTATTTCAAAACGCTTATTTTTCTCTATAACCTTAAAATAAAGAGAAAGAAAATGGAAACAAAAAAATAATAAAAAGGAAAGAAAAATAAACCAAAAAAATTTTGATGTTTGCTGTTTTAATGTAAATAAAATGCTTTCTTATTTCAAAACACTTATTTTTCTCTATTACCTTAAAATAAAGAGAAAGAAAATGGAAACGAACAAATAATAAAAAAGAAAAAATAAATAAACCAAAAAATTTTTGATGTTTTCTGTTTTAATGTAAATAAAATGATTTTTTATTTCAAAACGCTTATTTTTCTCTATAACCTTAAAATAAAGAGAAAGAAAATGGAAACAAACAAATAATAAAAAGGAAATAAAAATAAACCAAACAATTTTTTATGTTTGCTGTTTTAATGTAAATAAAATGATTTTTTTATTTCAAAACACTTCTATAACCTTAAAATACAGAGAAAGAAAATGGAAACGAAAAAATAATAAAAAAGAAAAAAAAATAAACCAAAAATTTTTTGATGTTTTCTGTTTTAATGTAAATAAAATGATTTCTTATTTCAAAACATTTCTATAACCTTAAAATAAAGAGAAAGAAAATGGAAACGAAAAAATAATAAAAAGGAAAGAAAAATAAACCAAAAAAATTTTTATGTTTGCTATTTTAATGTAAATAAAATGATTTCTTATTTTCAAAACACTTATTTTTCTCTATTACCTTAAAATAAAGAGAAAGAAAATGGAAACAAACAAATAATAAAAAGGAAATAAAAAACAACCAAAAATTTTTTGATGTTTGCTGCTTTAATATAAATAAAAATGCTTTCTTATTTCAAAACACTTATTCTTCTGTATAACCTTTAAATAAGGTGAAAAACCGGAAACGAAAAAAAAAATAAAAAACTAAATAAAAAGGAAAGAAAAATAAACCAAAAAAATTAAGGGAAAAAAATACCAGCAAGAACACTGACTGAGATGAGATGAGACACTTGTAAATATTTGTAAATAATTGGAATGAAATACTTGTACATATTTGATGTCTGCTGTTTATATGTGAATAAAATGCTTTCTTATTTAAAAAAATAAAGGGCAACAAAAATTACACACGAAAAAGATACGTTTCTTTTATTTAAAAAATGGAACAACTATGCAGCTCATGGAGGTACTACAATTTTTTTTTGCCAAGGGACAGCACCAGCAGGGGACATGTAGTAATGTGAAAGGTGGTTTCGCTGATCCTTTGCATCCTTCTGGGTATGATGGCCGGTTAGAGGCACCAGCCCCTGCAGGTGTTGCTCAGTCCTCCATCCACCAGGGATCAGAGCATGTGTGTCCGGATCTTCGTAGTCCACTTCTGACATTGCGTATGGGTATCTGATGAGGACGAGGTTGTGCAGGACACAGGCACACATGGTGATCAAGTTGATGGTGTCGGGGTTCTGCTGCATCGTCGTCAAGAAGCAAAGGAACCTTTGACTTAAAATTCCAAAGGCATTCTCCACGACACGTCGGGCACGAGACAACCTGTAGCTATATATGCGTTCTCGTAGGACTTGTGACCGATGGGAGAATGGTTTCATCATCCAGGTTCGTAGAGCAAAGGTGTCATCCCCTACGAAGTGATAGGGCACTGGGTGGCCATCATTAGGGAGTGGTTCTGGTTGAGGCACTCCAGCTCTGTTGTCTTCTACAGCATCCTGCAGAGAACAGTTGCTCCATGTTCCTCCATCCGACGCACCACCCTCTGCCCCAACATCCACATAGAGGAACTTGTAGGTAGCATTTGCCACTGCCATCAGTACAATGCTGTGGAAGCCCTTGTAATTGTAGTAGTAAGAGCCAGCATTGCGTGGCTTCTTTATGGCGACGTGCTTTCCGTCCACAGCCCCCAGACAGTTATGGTAATTCCATCTGGAGCTGAACCTGGCAGCAACTTCCTTCCAGGCCTCTTCCGTTTTGGGTCAGCGCAGAATTTCGTCCTTGTAGACCGCGATGACGGCTTTACACACTTGCTTCAACCCTGAAGCTGTACTGCAGACTTTGATAGGAATTTCCAGTGGCTAAAAAGCGGAGGGTGAAAGCAAGCTTGAGTCCAACTTGAAGCGGTTCCCTCATGAAGGTGGACTGCTTCTGGAGGTGCGGGGTTAACTTGTCAACCATCTCTTGAAACACGTCAGGTGTGATTCTGAGGTAATTTTTGAAGCCCCTTTGATCTTCCTTGTGGAGGTCAGTCAATAGACCGTCATACTCTCCAAACTCGTGCCTTCTGATTAACCATTCCCTGACCCACACTTTCCTTTATATCTTTCTTTGAGGTGGGGTTGCCTTTTGTTTCTCTTCTTCCTCTGCCAGCCTTTTCTGCTGCTCTCCAACAAAGGCTAGAGCAGCTCCCAGGTATAGGTATCTTCTCCTCTTTGCAATGGTGTCTCTGACAGTAAGCATTGTTGTCTCTTCCGAAGCCAATCCAAGAATGTCCTCGGGTTGGAGAAGCCCCGTTTTTATATGGCGTGGCCAAGTCGGGACGATACCATCCGAATTGCGTGAACTCGTCGTGCCAATGCGGGAAGTGCACAAACTGTGCGTGAACTCATCGTGAACTCGTCGTGCCAGTTCGTGCCAATGTGGGCAAGCATTCGTGAACTCATCGTGAACTCGTCGTGAACTCATCGTGAACTCGTCGTGAACTCATCGTGAACTATGCGTGAACTCGTCGTGAACAGTGCGGGAACCTCCCAGTGCGTGCTACAAAAATGTCACGACTTGCCACGACAAATGCATGCCACAAATTCGTGCAAGTGTCAGGGTACCTTAAGTTAATTCCTTATGCCTGGCTGACACTTGCACGAATTTGTGGCACGCATTTGTCGTGGCAAGTCGTGACATTTTTGTAGCACGCACTGGGAGGTTCCCGCACTATTCACGACGAGTTCACGCATAGTTCACAATGAGTTCACGAATGCGTGCCCACATTGGCACGAACTGGCACGACGAGTTCACGACGAGTTCACGCATAATTTGCGCACTTCCCGCATTGGCACGTCAAACGCAAGATCCGGGAATGGACAAACTACGCTTAGAGTAAAGAGACCCTGACACTTGCACGAATTTGTGGCACGTATTGTCACGACTCGAGTCGTGAACTGGCGTGAACTATGCGTGAACTGGAGTGAACTCGTCGTGAACTTGTCGTGACAGTCGTGGCTGTCGTGGCGAGAATTTTGAAATGTTCAAAATTTTGGTCACGACAAAATGTTCATGAAATATGCGCGAACTGTTCGTGAATGCATCGTGAACAGTCTGGGACGATGCGGGAGGATGCGTGCCAGTGCGTGGTAATGCGTGCCAGTGCGTGGTAATGCGTGCCATGCCACGACTGCCAAAAACAGTTCACGTCGAGTTCATGACTAATTGACGACATGTTCACGAATATGAGCGCGCCGCAGCGTGGCTGTGCCTTCCCACTGACATGGTCACGTATTGATGGCACGAGCAGTTCACGACTAGTTTACGCACTTCACGACCAATTCACGGAAGTTCCCGACCAGTTCACGCCGGTTCACGACCAGTTCATGCCGGTTCACGACCAGTTCACGCCAGATCACGACGAGTTCACGCTAGTTCACGACTACTCCGCCACAGTGGCGCTCGCGTGGGTGTTGGGGGGTATATATAGAGCTTCGAGGACACTGCTCGCCATTCCAGAGCTCGCCAGCGAAGAGACAACATGCCAAGAACTAGGCTGACAAAAGGAAGGGGGAGAAGGCTAGAAGTCAACATGCTAGAGGCAGAGACAGCTGATCGAGATAATTCTCCTCACTCATCAATATCAAGTCTCGATTTCGTGATCCCGGAGACACAGCAGGATACAAGCCAGAGTCAGGCATCAAGTGAGGACGAGATGAAGCAGAAGAAGCGGGTTCGGATGTCGAAGAAAGAAATCCCTGACTACCACTGGACAGAAGAGGCAGAGACTGTGTTGGCCGACCTTGTGAAGGAGAACCCCATGCTGTTTGACAAGAAGCACAAGGAGTGGATCAACGTGGTAGCCAAGAACAGCCGGTGGGACCAACTTGGAAAGCAGCTGGAGCCTCCTGCCACTGGTGCCCAATGCAAGAAGCGTTACGAGAACTTGAGGACCAGGGTGGGGAAGATTATGAAGAAGGAGAAGAAAAGTGGAGCTGGCCAGGCCCAAAGGAGTGCCCGTGAGGACCACATCATGGAAATGTGGGCTTACCTCATACAACACATCGTCGGGGAGAGACAGTCTCCAGTGAGCAGTTTCCTGGCTCAGAATCAGGTGCAGTGACGGTCAGCGACGGAGACGATGATGAAGTGAGGTCCACAGGTTCCCACAGCCAAGCATCTACCAGCACCTGGAAGGACAAGGGCAAGGGGAAGCGGTCCACCCCAACAACACTAGACACCACACCCAGCGACACCTGTGTGTCCGAGAAGGACTTCAGTACTATATTGAAGAATGTGAGAATCCAAATGTCTACATGTAGATTGTATTCCAGTTTCATCCATTGTTTTTGACATAGAATGTGCAATCTGTTGCATTAAAATGCTGTACTAAATTGTTACAATGTTTGTATAATATATATATATATATATATATATATATATATATATATATATATACATATCATATAATATATATATATATATATAATATATATATAATATATTTGTATAATATTTTTTATGTTTCATATTATGTCGAAAGCAAAATCCATGGCGACCCCCTCGTTCAGCGCCCAACACAAGATTGTGCACGATTTTGCGTGCCTGCTGGAAGGCTACATGCATGCCATCCCAGAAGACCACTGGCACGAGTTCCAGATTGATTGCCTCAACCTTGTACACCGCTACAGGCAGCGGCGTCAGGTCTTCCAACAGCCACAGCAACAACCAGTCGTGACCTGGGCAGGCCCACAGCAACAGCAATCTTGGCACCCCCCACAGCAGCAGCAACCTTGGCAGCCCCCTCAGCAGCAGCAACTCTGGCATCCACCTCAACCAGCACCTTCGCAGGCACAGCCAGAGCAGCAGCAGCAGCTTCGTCCAGCCAGTCATAACTGGATGCCACCCCAGTCACCACAGTATTCAGGCCAGTCTTCCTGGCCCCGTACCACGGAGTGGCAACCAGGGATGCCAACTCCACCGTCAGCCACCCCTGTCCAGGTGCCTTCACCATCAACCTCATTATCCTCGCCCACCATGGTCCAGGCTCCTTCAACAACACTGTCATTGTCGTTGCTGTCATCGACATTCAAAACACCTCTGACACCACTCAGCTTCCCTGTCCTGACCCCGGGGACCTTCGAGAGCAACCTAGAAGAGGCCATGTCACCCTCACCTCTCTACACGTCCAAGGAACTCAACACCCCACCAGTCCACGAGTCATCCCCACGCAGCGGTACCACAACCACCAAGGACAAGGACATTAACTGATGAAACACACTTGTAAATATTTGTAAATAAATGGACTGTGATACTTGTACATATATGTTGTTTTAATGTAAATAAAATATTTATTTATTTCAAAACATTTATTTTTTTTCTATTACCTTAAAATACAAAGAAAGAAAATGGAAACTAAAAAATAATAAAAAGGAAAGAAAAATAAACCCAAAACTTTTTGATGCCAGCTGTTTTAATGTAAATAAAATGATTTCTTATTTCAAAATATTTTTATAACTTTAAAATAGAGAAACAAAAAAGGGACACGAATAAATAAATAGAAAGGAAAGGAAAATAAACCAAAAATTTTTTGTTTGCTGTTTTAATTTAAAAATAAAATGATTTCCTATTTCAAAATATTTCTATAACTTTAAAATGAAGAGAAAAAAAAAAAGGGAAACGAAAAAATGAATAAAAGGGAAAGAAAAATAAACCCAAGAAATTTTTATGTTTACTGTTTTAATGTAAAAATAAAATGATTTCTTATTTCAAAATATTTCTATAACTTTAAAAGGAAGAGAAAAAAAGGGAAACGAAAAA
This sequence comes from Palaemon carinicauda, assembly GCF_036898095.1. Lineage (NCBI taxonomy): Eukaryota > Metazoa > Arthropoda > Malacostraca > Decapoda > Palaemonidae > Palaemon > Palaemon carinicauda. The sequence continues at coordinate 32,748,145 of NC_090740.1, forward strand.
ATAAATAAAAAGGAAAGAAAAATAAACCCAAGAAATTTTTATGTTTGCTGTTTTAATGTAAAAGTAAAATGATTTCTTATTTCAAAATATTTCTATAACTTTAAAATGAAGAGAAAAAAAAGGGAAACGAAAAAATAAATAAAAAGGAAAGAAAAATAGACCCAAAAAATTTTTATGTTTGCTGTTTGAATGTAAAAATAAAATGATTTCTTATTTCAACACACTTATTTTTCTCTATTACATTAAAATAAAGAGCCAAAAAAACATTTTATGTTTGCTGTTTTAATGTAAAAATAAAATGATTTCTTATTTCAACACACTTATTTTTCTCTATTACCTTAAAATCAAGACCCTAAAAACTTTTTATGTTTGCTGTTTTAATGTAAATAAAAATTCTTTTTTATTTCAAAACAAATAAAATGAAAAAACACTAAATAAAAAGGAAAGAAAAATAAACCAAAAAAATAAAGGGCCAAAAAAATACCAGCAAGGACACTGACAGAGATGAGATGAGACACTTGTAAATAATTGGAATGTAATACTAGTACATATTTGATGTCTGCTGTTTATATGTAGATAAAATGCTTTCTTATTGAAAAAAAAATAAAGGGCAACAAAAAATACAAACGAAAAAGATACGTTTCTTTTATTTAAAAAATGGAACAACTATGCAGCTCATGGAGGTACTACAATTTTTTTCTTGCCAAGGGACAGCACCAGCAGGGGACATGTAGTAATGTGAAAGGTAGTCTCGCTGATCCTTTGCATCCTTCTGGGTATGATGGCCGGGTAGAGGCACCAGCCCCTGCAGGTGTTGCTTATTCCTCCATCCATCAGGGATCAGAGCATGTGTGTCCGGATCTTCGTAGTCCACTTCTGTCAAAGCACATGGATATTTGATGAGGACGAGGTTGTGCAAGACACAGGCACATATGGTAATCAGGTTGATGGTGTCGGGGTTCTGCTGCATCGTCTTCAAGAAGCAAAGGAACCTTTGACATAAAATTCCAAAGGCATTCTCCACGACACGTCGGGCACGAGACAACCTGTAGCTATATATGCGTTCTCGTACGACTTGTGACCGATGGGAGAATGGTTTCATCGTCCAGGTTCGGAGAGCAAAGGTGTCATCCCCTACAAAGTGATAGGGCACTGGGTGGCCATCATTAGGGAGGGGTTCTGGTTGAGGCACTCCAGCTCTGTTGTCTTCTACAGCATCATGCAGAGAATAGTTGCTCCATGCTCCTCCATCCGACGCAACCCCCTCTGCCCCAACATCCACATAGAGGAACTTGTAGGTAGCATCTGCCACTGCCATCAGTACAATGCTATGGAAGCCCTTATAATTGTAGTAGTAAGAGCCAGCATTGCGTGGCTTCTTTATGGCGATGTGCTTTCCGTCCACAGCCCCCAGACAGTTGTGGTAATTCCATCTGGAGCTGAACCTGGCAGCAACATCCTTCCAGGCCTCTTCAGTTTTGGGGCAGCGCAGCACTTCGTCCTTGTAGACCGCGATGACGGCTTTACACACCTCGGGTAGAAACTTGGAGATGGTACTTGCATCAACCCTGATGCTGTACTGCAGACTTTGATAGGAATTTCCAGTGGCTAAAGAGCAGACGGTGACAGCAAGCTTGAGTCCAACTTGAAGCAGTTCCCTCATGAAGGTGGACTGCTTCTGGAGGTGCGGGGTTAACTTGTCAACCATCTCTTGAAACACGTCAGGTGTAATTCTGAGGTAATTTTTGTAGCCCCTTGAATCTTCCTTGTGGAGGTCAGTCAATAGACTGTCATACTCTCCAAACTAGTGCCTTCTGGTTAACCATTCCCTGACCCACACTTTCCTATGTATCTTTCTTCGAAGTGGGGTTGCCTTTTGTTTCTCTTTTTCCTCTGCCAGCCTTTTCTGCTGCTCTCCAACAAAGGCTAGAGCAGCTGCCAGGTATAGGTATCTTCTCCTCTTTGCAATGGTGTCTCTGACAGTAAGCATTGTTGTCTCTTCCGAAGCCAATCCAAGAATGTCCTCGGGTTGGAGAAGCCCCGTTTTTATATGGCGTATCCAAGTCGTGAACTGGCGTGAACGATGCGTGCCAATGCGGAAAGTGCGAAAACTATGCGTGAACGTGTCATGAACTTGTCGTGAACTCGTCGTGCCAATTCGTGCCATGTCGTGAACGTGTCGTGAACTTGTCATGAACTTGTCGTGAACTTGTCGTGAACAGTGCGGGAACCTCCCAGTGCGTGCCACAAAAGTGGCACGCATTGTCACGACAAATGCGTGCCAGAAATTTGTGCAAGTGTCAGGCTGGCTTTAGATGGCTGTGGTTATTCCATAAGCGCCATCCATGCGTAGGTGTAATCACGGTAGGGAACAAAAATATGCCCATGTGCAAAGGAATACGATTTCTATACGATCATATAAATGATCACCAATAGGGGTCTTTAGTCTGGGAGAATAAAAAATAGCATTCATATCTAATATTGGTAATCTTTACGAGAAGTATGAACCATTTCTTTATTGCTAAATTTTACAACGCATATTCACCTCACCACTTGACATAGTCTACAGTTGTCGTTAGTCAGGGAGTGCTAACTGACCAGCAACTAAATATTATCTATGCATCTATACGTCAGCTAAATTAATCATCAAGTAGACAGTTGGACCCTTATTGAACTAGCCAACCCGACTGACGCAAGGACGATCCAAAATGAATATATTCAAAGGGAATATAATTGATATTACTTTTATATCAAGGAACTGTGCTAGGCAACGCCAACATATGCTAATTTTATAACAACTGATGACGTTCGTTGTTTGAAGTGCCACTTAACTGTGAACAACAGGCAGTTCAATAGAGTAAATAATTTTGTATTAAACGCAAGACTCAGGGTTAGGTGCATGTAGTGAGGGTAAGGAACACAGACCTAAGAAAAAAAATTAATAGCCTAAGATTATACAAAGGGATAGCTGAATATAATATGATGGATATCGTAATGATCTAATAAGCATGAAGTTTGTATTTCTATTAACTATAATGTCACCAAATGTTTGCCTCGTGAGTGGCAGCAAATGATGGACCTATTTCATTTGCATCGTAGTGTACAAACGCCATCTAAACTCTCAATATCTTCATACAAAACCTAGTGTACAGCAGTTTCAAGAGTTAAAACCTTACTTAGCATTCAAAGTAAATGCGTTACAAAGCGTAATTTCACACCGCCATTTTACCTGACCGATGCATTCAAAAGACAATGCCCCAGAGATGATTCGCGTGACAGTGTCCGCAAAGCGTCTTCCATCAGGCAATCATGGCCGTCGTCGATTTGGCTGATCCGATGCGGAAGGGTCCTGCAGAGCCTCACCACGTTAAGCATTATGGATCTCTCTCTCTCTCTCTCTCGTGTGATATACCGGAATGCCTGAAGAAAATTTTTTTTCAAAGGGACCAGACCAAGAAAATTTTGAAAATGAAAAAAAAAAAAAAAACTATTCGGAGTATCTGTTTATGTAAAAGGCCAATGCATGTACTTGGAACGTGATTACGCTTTTCTGTCAATGTTGAAAACCCGAAATATGGGTCTTTAACTATTACAATATACTCATTAAACTACAGGGCCTACAGACGCGCGTGCACACACACAATCACATGCACACAACGCCTTTTGGTATGATCAGTAGCACGCTCATTACATCGGCTAGAGATTATGTATTATATCCTTACTAAGGACGGTAATATCTGGGAATATAATTTGTAAACCCACTGAAGGCTAGCCCTATTGACCTGATTAGTGAATTGCATAGGCGAGGTAAGTCGATAGTCGGTCGAAATATGGATGTAGAGAGAAATAAACAAATACGGTCGAATGAAGGATGTTGAGCGACATAAACAAATACGGTCGAAATAAGGATTTACAGAGAAATAAACAAATAAAAAATGCCGAAAAACAGTGTTTATCAAGGTATATAGTATACCATAGCAAATTATCTTTAGGTAATAAGGAAGAATCGATGAAATAATAAACCCTCTTTCAGGCCGGATATTGTCTCCAGCTTGAAAGTAGCTAAATAGGAGCGCGCGCGCGCGCGAGACAGAGAGAGAGAGAGAGAGAGAGAGAGAGAGAGAGAGAGAGACAGACAGAAAGAGAGAGAGAGAGAGAGAGAGAGAGAGAGAGAGAGAGAGAGAGAGAGACAGAGAGAGAACACACAAGAAGCTTAATCGGTGACGCCTTTGGCAACCACCACCGTAACTAAGGCAAAAAGAATGGGTACCAATGATCTCCTGCTGGGGGTGTCGACAAACGCTGCCTCTGGCGGAGGCAGAACAAGGGGAAGGAGGGTGGGGGAAGGGAGTCGGTAGGCTTAAAGACTTTGTTACTCGGCAATCTTAGAAAACGAGCTGGGGAGCAAATGTATTTCACTTACCGCTATGATTTTTTTTTTTATGAATCAAAGCTGAAGGTTTAGATTGAATATGTGAATCAAATTACCAGCTCACAACGTAAGGTTCTACATAAACCATTTCTCCTAGAAACAACAAAACAAGTTACATTAACAGTAGCTGCAAAAATATACCGAAACAGTGATGCATGATGAAAAAAGGCACAAAGCTCATTAAATGTGTAATAAAATCTCTCTTAAACTTTCGAGAATCAAAGTCAATGTCTCTCCATGGAAGGTTGATTCACAGTCTAACGATGTGTAACTATTTATTTTTAATGTTTTCATCAAGGGTCACAGTATAATTAGTTTGTATGCACAGTTAGATTACATAACCAGAAAAGCAAGACATTTATCTGTAAGCTAAAAAGCAGCAAAGCAAAAAGCTAATTAGTTCCCTGGATAATGAAGACGATTCATGCTCGTAATCCGGTTGTAAGAGGAATGTATAAAAGAAACTGCAACTACCCTCAAAGAGTGAATGTAATAAGACAAAATAGATAAAGTTTTTGCTTACTCGTTCAGGGGTGTTATCTCGGTGTCTTTAAACAGAGAATCAGCAATAGGGTCATTATCAAAAAGTTCCGTTGGTTCATTAATTCTACCGAGACAACTGTTGGAATTACATCTGCCGATTAAGAAGTGATTTACCGATATTCATAAAATTGGAAATTTTTGATAGCGAAAAAATATTTTTGAATTATACTGCAACAATCCACTGGCAGTAAATATTTAAGATGGATAAAATATTATAGGGAATATGACTGAAGAAGTAATGTTTCTGATGATCTATTTCAACCACCTTAACCATTACACACAGAGACATTTAGAGTATATACAGACAGACAGGCAGGCATACAGAAACACATTATTGAATGTGCTGCTAAAAATATTTTAACCAAATTTTAAATCTTAGCTCTGGTCTTTTTAAACTATACACGTATCTTGTTCACGAAATTGTAAGGATACTAGTACAATGTAAACATTTAGTTCAATGATTGTTACAATACAAGCATTTTATTATATAACGACAGTTGTTTATTTATTTTCAACTAACAATAATTACACTCATTGATGATGCTCTGCTTGTTTGTGGATTTCATTTCAGTTTCAATTCTTTTTTGTTTGATTTAATTTCTAATTCACTTTGTATCCTGAAAAAGTGTACGTAATACAAAAAAGCGCTTGGTACCTGGTTTTTAACTTTCCTGTTTCCTGTGGATTTTATATTTGAATATTTGTCACGTGCAGTTTTGTGACTGATAAGTTATATATACAGTATATATAGTATATATAAATTTACAGTATATATATATATATATATATATATATAATATATATATATATATATATATATATATATATATATACATCATACATACATATACCAAAGGCACTTCCCCCAATTTTGGGGGGTAGCCGACATCAACAAGAAACAAAACAAAAAAGGGGACCTCTACTCTCTACGTTCCTCCAGCCTAACCAGGGACTCAGCCGAGTTCAGCTGGTACTGCTAGGGTGCCACAGCCCAACCTCCCACATTTCCACCACAGATGAAGCTTCATACTGCTGAGTCCCCTACTGCTGCTACCTCCGCGGTCATCTAAGGCACCGGAGGAAGCAGCAGGGCCTACCGGAACTGCGTCACAATCGCTCGCCATTCATTCCTATTTCTAGCACGCTCTCTTGCCTCTCTCACATCTATCCTCCTATCACCCAGAGCTTTCTTCACACCATCCATCCACCCAAACCTTGGCCTTCCTCTTGTACTTCTCCCATCAACTCTTGCATTCATCACCTTCTTTAGCAGACAGCCATTTTCCATTCTCTCAACATGGCCAAACCACCTCAACACATTCATATCCACTCTAGCCGCTAACTCATTTCTTACACCCGTTCTCATCCTCACCACTTCGTTCCTAACCCTATCTACTCGAGATACACCAGCCATACTCCTCAGACACTTCATCTCAAACACATTCAATTTCTGTCTCTCCATCACTTTCATTCCCCACAACTCCAATCCATACATCACAGTTGGTACAATCACTTTCTCATATAGAACTCTCTTTACATTCATGCCCAACCCTCTATTTTTTACTACTCCCTTAACTGCCCCCAACACTTTGCAACCTTCATTGACTCTCTGACGTACATCTGCTTCCACTCCACCATTTGCTGCAACAACAGACCCCAAGTACTTAAACTGATCCACCTCCTCAAGTAACTCTCCATTCAACATGACATTCAACCTTGCAGCACCTTCCCTTCTCGTACATCTCATAACCTTACTCTTACCCACATTAACTCTCAACTTCCTTCTCTCACACACCCTTCCAAATTCTGTCACTAGTCGGTCAAGCTTCTCTTCTGTGTCTGCTACCAGTACAGTATCATCTGCAAACAACAACTGATTTACCTCCCATTCATGATCATTCTCGCCTACCAGTTTTAATCCTCGTCCAAGCACTCGAGCATTCACCTCTCTCACCACTCCATCAACATACAAGTTAAACAACCACGGCGACATCACACATCCCTGTCTCAGCCCCACTCTCACCGGAAACCAATCGCTCATTTCATTTCCTATTCTAACACATGCTTTACTACCTTTGTAGAAACTTTTCACTGCTTGCAACAACCTTCCACCAACTCCATATAACCTCATCACATTCCACATTGCTTCCCTATCAACTCTATCATATGCTTTCTCCAGATCCATAAACGCAACATACACCTCCTTACCTTTTGCTAAATATTTCTCACATATCTGCCTAACTGTAAAAATCTGATTCATACAACCCCTACCTCTTCTTAAACCACCCTGTACTTCCAAGATTGCATTCTCTGTTTTATCCTTAATCCTATTAATCAGTACTCTACCATACACTTTTCCAACTACACTCAAACTAATACCTCTTGAATTACAACACTCATGCACATCTCCCTTACCCTTATATAATGGTACAATACATGCACAGACCCAATCTACTGGTACCATTGACAACACAAAACACACATTAAACAATCTCACCAACCATTCAAGTACAGTCACACCCCCTTCCTTCAACATCTCAGCTTTCACACCATCCATACCAGATGCTTTTCCTACTCTCGTTTCATCTAGTGCTCTCCTCACTTCCTCTATTGTAATCTCTCTCTCATTCTCATCTCCCATCACTGGCACCTCAACACCTGGAACAGCAATTATATCTGCCTCCCTATCATCCTCAACATTCAGCAAACTTTCAAAATATTCCGCCCACCTTTTCCTTGCCTCCTCTCCTTTTAACAACCTTCCATTTCCATCTTTCACTGTCTCTTCAATTCTTGCGCCGGCCTTCCTTACTCGCTTCACTTCTTTCCAAAACTTCTTCTTATTCTCTTCATATGACTGACCCAGTCCCTGACCCCACCTCAGGTCAGCTGCCCTCTTTGCCTCACGTACCTTGCGCTTTACTTCCACCTTTTTCTCTCTATATTTTTCATACTTCTCTATACTATTACTCTGCAGCCATTCTTCAAAAGCCCTCTTTTTCTCTTCCACTTTTACCTTCACTCCTTCATTCCACCATTCACTGCCCTTCCTCATGCTGCCTCCAACAACCTTCTTGCCACATACATCACTTGCAATCCCAACAAAATTTTCTTTTGCTAACTTCCACTCCTCCTCTAAATTACCAGTTTCTCTTACTCTCACCTCGTCATATGCCATTTTCAACCTTTCCTGATATTTACTTTTTACCCCCGGTTTTACACACACACATATATATATATATATATATATATATATATATATATATATATATATATATATATATATATACATATATATATATACACTGCATCTCTTTCTCAGTTCTCAGTGGGGATACCTTAACGTGGTGAAGGGTGTATGTATTGTCATGATCAGCAAAGCTTTACTATTCAGTGCCACTCGTACCTAGGTTGGTTTGCTGTGAGTGATGCGGCGGAAATCTCCCACCATCATTAATCCGCAACAGCGAATGTGATGATGAAAACTGGCTAAAGCCCAGAGATGAATTGACATGTCTTAGGCATTTATCCTGCAGGATTAGAAACACCTGCATTTGTTGTTTTTGTTGTATATACAGTATATAAATGATGAGGAAGCTTCTGATATTATCAAAACTTCAGCAGTACCGAAAGTCCTTTAACAGCAAGGAATAGATGAATTTAAAACTACATAAAGATAATGAAAAAGTTCCGATTGAGAAAAGAGCTAGACAAGGAGACCCACATCTCTTGTAAATTATTCGACAATTTGAGATTTACAAATGACATAGTTCTCTTTAGTGAATCATGGGAGGCATTGCAAAAGATGCCAGAAGACTTGGATAGAGAAAGCAGAAATGTAAGACTGAAAATGAATATGAGTAAAACTGAGATAATGTTCCATGGAAATCCAGCGAGATAACAAATAAGGATTACGGACGAACTTCTAGAGCAAGAGTTTTCAACTTAGAGTACGCGTACCCCAGGGGGTACTCGAGAGTCCTGTCATGGGCTACACTCTTTCTCATGTAGGCAAATAAGGAATGTTCTATCCATTTCATTATCACTGCTTTCGCAAAATGTGATGCATTACTAAGGCTAAAACTAAAAAGTCCAAGACTCATTTACAAAAATAGATGAAAAAGAACAGTATTGTTTTTCTATGTGCAAATCGATGTTGTAATGTGATGTGGATCGTGTGATATAATTTTTGATCAACATGTTACTCAAATTTGACGGTTTCAGTTTGCTTCTTCAAAGACGTGTTTAATTTTGGGTCTCTGTTTTACTCTTTCTGCGCATTTTTATTTTTATTTGTATATTTTTGTGTTAAGTTTTGTGAAAATCTATTTCTTCTTTAAACCTGTTTGCATGTTTTTATCATTACTTTAAATTGTCATATAATTTTATCGTTTTCTTAAACTTTTTTTTTTTATCTGTTAGGTGTGTGTGTGTGTGTGCATATGTGTGTGTATATATGTGTGTGTGCAGCCTATAGCATTTTATTTTTGTGTGTATGATTTTGAGAATTTCTGAGCCAATTTACGGCAATCGAATCTTTTCAGTGTTATAGTGTTCGAAACAGATATAACCTGATATGGACTAATTCAAAATCATATGTATTTGTGTGTCGGTATGTTTGGCATATATGCATAATTTTATATTTCTTTTCAACCATCTCTTTTGTTTTATTTTGTAATCTGATTGTTTCATTCATATATTCATTTATGTACTCACATACACACACACACACACACACACACACACATATATATATATATATATATATATATATATATGTGTGTGTGTGTGTGTATATATATACATATATATGTACATATACATACAGTATATATACACAGTATATATATATATATATATATATATATATATGTGTGTGTGTGTGTGTATATATATACATATATATGTACATATACATACAGTATATATACACAATATATATATATATATATATATATATATATATATATATATATATATATATATATATATGTGTGTGTGTGTGTGTATATATATACACAGTATAATACAGTACATTTATGTATATATATATACACATGAAATATAGTTGTGTGTATACCTCCCTTCTTATTCCCGTGTATGCTTTTTCCATCTGTGATTGATTCTTATTGTTTATATAAGGACCCAAAATGGTATTGGGGTAAATGTCTGACATAAAGGTTACGTAGGGACATAAAGGCTGAAAACCCCAGCTTTAATGATTGCTAATAAGTATAGTACTTAGGACAGACTAAATACTGGTATACAAAATGAGATTATGAAAATGCCACTCTCTCTGAAGAGGAAAATATTTAATCAGATGGTCCTATCAGTATTTATTTACTCATGCAGCAGAAACCTTACAACTCAAAGGGTTATGGCGAGAATAATGATAAGGTTAACACTAACATGGATACGAGAGGAAACTAAAGCAGAGGATATTCTAAAAAGTAAGAAAAAGAAACGGACGTGGGCATGTCATATAATAAGAGCGACCGATAATGGATGGACAAAAACAATAAGAGAATAGTTCCGTAGAGGTTGCAAACGAAACAGGGGAAGGAAAGGAATACAATGTATTGACGAGCGAAGAAAATTCGCGGGTATACAGTAGACTGGCATAGAAAGACCATAAACATACTGGAGGGGAAAACATGTCTGCGACCTTTGTCCTGCAGTGGACTAGTAGTGGTTAATTATATATATATATACATATATATATATATATATATATATATATATATATATATATATATATATATATATACTGTATATATACAATATATATATATATATATATATATATATATATATATATATATATATATATATATATATATATATATATATATATATATATATATTCATTATTATTATTGCTAATAACTTAGATTTAAGCCTACTTGGAAAAACAGGATGCTATAAGCCCAAGGGCTCCAACAAGGAAAATTGCCCAGTGAAGAAAGGAAATATGCAAACAGATACAACAGTGTGCCTGAGTTTATCCTCAAGCAAGAGAACTCTAACCCAAGAGAGTGGAGACCGTGGTACAGAGGCTACGGCACTACCGAAGACTAGGAAACAATGGCGTGACTTTGTAATGTCCTTCTCCTAGAAGAGCTGCTTGCAATAGTTAAAGAGTCTCTTCCCCTTTTACTAAGTGGAAAGCAACCACTGAACAATTACAGTGCAGCGATTAACCCTTTCAGTAAAAATTGTTTTTTTTTTTTTTTTTTTTGGTTATCTTGATGTTTTCAGATGTATGACAAAAGAGGAGAATGTGTAAACTATATGCCAGACTATTCGGTGTATGTGTAGGTATAGGAATAATGAGCCTTAACGAAAGAGTTACAAGGATTTTGGATGCCACAAAGACTTTTCAGTCCATCGGCGGAGACTCCACTTGCTCTCCGGTAGAGCAAATTAGATCAAACGTTTAAAAAGTTTTTATGATCTTGTCTAACTTCTTCATGAAAGCGCTTTCCGTGTTAATGTTCACTAGATCCACTGGAAGGCTGCTCCATGTATTTGTTATTTTGTATGTACAAAAATCACCACATTGATTGGTGTTGTATCTTTTCAATTCCAGTTTGTATTCGTTACCTCTGGATAATTTGGGCTAAGAGTGAAGAGGTAGTTGCAGTCTATATTTGTTATTTCTTTAAGAATTTTGAATGTCTCTATTAGCTGTCCTCTTAGTCGTTACGTTTGTAGATCAAATCATTTCAAATGTTCAATTCTCCGTCTATATTCAAACTGTATCAGTGTTAGAACTAATTTGGAGGCCCTGGCTTGTAGGCTACTGCTTCCGGTCTATTTATATCCTTTTCAATACTTGGAGCCAAGAATTGGACATCGTATTCTAGATTGTGGTCTTACTAGGGATGTGAACAGCTGCTCTACAAAGTCTTAATTTCTAAAAGTTTTAAAGGCCATTCATGAATGACAGAGGCCAGCAAAACTGACATTGCCCTATCAAGCAGGACAATGCCCTAAAGACAGACCATATGTACATATGATCAGTGCCCAAGCCCCCTCTCCACCCAAGTTAAGACCAAGGAGGGCCAGGCAATGGCTGCTGGATAGACATATAGGCTCCCCCAAACCTCATCCTTAGCTCTCAAGGATGGTGAGGTTGCAGCGACCAAATGAACTAACGAGTTTGAGCGGGACTCGAATCCCAGTCTGGCAATCATCAGTCAGGGACATTACCACATAGGCCATCACAACCATTTTTCTATATTTGAATTATCTTGGATCCAATGTAGTAGTATTTAGCCAGTCAAAAGAACAAATAACTATATATATATATATATATATATATATACATATATGTATATATATATATATATATATATACAGCACAGTACATTTAAAAGTACATGAGAGAGAGAGAGAGAGAGAGAGAGAGAGAGAGAGAGAGAGAGAGACTTTAATGCCGAGTTTTCTAAGAAGATAATTTTCCATTTCATTTAATTAAAACTACTATCACTTTCCATTTATAGGTACTACAATTTCCCATTCGTAGGTAAAAGTATACACGTAGTTTTAATGTCAATACAAAAACTAGTGATCGAGGAAGAATTTGAAAGAGTAAAGAAAGATGTAGAAAGAAAGATTATGTAATGGGCAGAATACATATTACACAATTTCAAGATGAATGCAAAGTGACTGTTGAAAGGAGATTTATTAAAGGGTTTAAAGGTTCCTCATGAATGGCAGAGGAAGGGACAATGACAATGCCATAGCGACTGACCACTTATATACATAAATATATATATACTGTATATATATATATATATATATATATACATATATTTATATATATATATATATATATACACACACATATATATATATATATATATATATGATCAGCGTTCAAGCTTCTCTCAACCCAATCTAGGACCAAGGAAAGACCAGTCAGGCAGGGAAATTAAGTAGTGCTGATGACATTAGTATTGGGTCTCGTTGAATATTATAATCTTTAGGAATTATATTCAACGCGAACAGAGTAAATAACGTCACAAAAATTACACCACCAAGGATTCGACCTCCTGCCTTAAACGGATACAAGAAATGATAAAGCAGAACAACGTCGTGTTATAGGTAACGCTTGAATATTCCCGCTCCCCAAAAGTATCATGAGCATTTTTCTAAAGAAAAATCAAATTTAATCTTACCCTTACATTAGACCTATTAATAATGAACGCTGGCATATCTTTTATTACTCGTTTTCATGACTATTTTCAAGATTTACTGGTGTTATAGCTCACAAGTCATCCTCTCTGGAATATTCTTATCGTTTGTGTTTTATTTGCGCAGCTCCAAGAAATATTCCATGATTTTATTATTCCATCCTCCGCCAGTTTCACTTAAGGGTGACTCCATTTTCTGTGACAACGGGGAAAAAACTTATGTTAATCGACGATAGGAATAATGAAAACTGATTAGAATAAATATATATATTTATTTCATTTAACGTTTGAAGGAAACCCTGTCCATACCTTTGCATAAGGATTTTTACTTATAGTTAAGCATAATTTGATAATACCAACTATTATTAAGATCTTAAATGAGATACAACGGAGGGACTGGAACTGGGGTCAAAACCAAATGCTACTGAGTTTCATTATAAAAATACAATTTAAATACACGTGTTCACGTGCAATAGAGGTATTATTATTATCATTATTATTATTATTATTATTATTATTATTATTATTATTATTATTATTATTATTACTAGATAAGCTACAACCCTATTTGGAAAAGCAGCATGCTATAAGCCAAAGGCCTCCAACAGGGAAAATTATCCCTGCCAGGAAAGGAATTAAAAAAAAAAAAATGATAAGAGAAGTGATGAACAAATAAAACAAAATATATTTAAAACAGTAACAACATCAAAACAGATATTTCATATATAAACTATATAAAAAACTTATGTCAGCATGTTCAACATAAAAACATTTGCTGCAAGTTTGAACTTTTGAAGTTCTACCGATTCCAGTACCCGATTAGGAAGATCATTCCACAACTTGGTCACAGCCGGAATAAACTTCTAGAATACTGTGTAATATCGAGTCTCATGAAGAAGAAGGCCTGACTATTAGAATTTACTGCATGTCTAGTATTACGAACAGGATGGAACTGTCCGGGAAGATTTGAATGTAATGCACGGTCAGAATTATGAAAAATCTCATGCAACACGCATAACGAACTAATTGAACGACAGTGCCACAGATTACTATCTAGATCAGGAATAAGAAATTTAATAGGCCGTAAGTTCCTGTTCCAAAAAATAAGATGAGAATCAGCAGCTGAAGACCGGACACGAGAAAAATACTCGAAACAAGGTGGAATGAAATAATTAAAACACTTATTCAGAATAGATTGATCACCAAATATCTTAAAAGACTTTCATAATAAACCATTTTTTTGTATAATTGCAGACGACACAGACCTAATGTGTTTCTCAAAAATAATTTGCTGTTGAGAATCACACCTAAAATTTCAAGAGTCATACAGAGTTAAAGAAACATCAGTGCTGAGATCCGGATGTTGAGGAGCAACTGACCTTGACCAACTTACAATCATACTTTGAGTTTTGTTAGGATTCAACTTCATGCCCCATAATTTGCACTATGTACTAATTTTAGCTAGATCTTTATTAAGGGATTCAGCTTATTAATTCAGGTACACTTCACGAGAAGATAAGAGAAACAATTGGCAATTGCGTGTAAAACAAAGTAGCTTCGCTTGTAAGCACACGATCAACAAAATTTCTATTAACTTTGCGAAGTGCTGCATAAATAAATACTGTTATTGGCTACAAGTGATATAAACGCTTTTGATCACGACTTTCTTTTACAGGCAGCATTACCAAGACTCTCTTTGATAAACACAGCAATGCCTGCTACAATATACAGCTGCCAGACGTCTCCTTAGCTTCCCCTGAAATGTACTGGAATTAATGAAGCCAACTGTACTACTTGCATTTTCTAATTTTCACCGCTCACTGAATCTAGCGTAAAATGACTCACATAATATCTCAAAAACATGAAAAGAATACCTTCCACTTCCTCACTAATTACCCCCGCCAACGAAGTTGGAAGGAGAGTATGTTTTCGCCCCTGTTTCTGTGTTTGTGTATTTTTGTGTTTGTGATTGTTTGTGAACAGCTTCCTAGCCACAATTTTAATCGTAGAGTAATGATACTTGCAGGTATTAACTGTTATGTAAAAAGCTGGAAATAATTACATTTTGGAAGTTCAAGGTAAAAGTTCATACGGTCAAGTATAATGTCTAATTCACATAATCAGCCATAAGTTTGGACATCTTTGTCACAGAGGTTCAAATTGGTTCATATTTGAGAGTATGAAATCCACGCCAATTAATACATGTTAAGGTCGAAGATCATGGTCGAGTCCATGGTCAGGGATTTCAAATTGATTTGTAAAAAGCTGGAAATGATTGAATTTTGGAAGGTCAAAGATCAGGGTCACAGACGAGCGAAACGTCCAAAATCTGTCCCAACGGTCGAGAAATAAGCTGTCGTGGTGGAGGTCTGCACTCTCAGAGTATTTTTTTTTTCTTTTTTTTAGCTGGAGCGATATTCACAAAATAATAAACAGACTTAAACTTGGAAAAAGTCGAAAGTAGGAGACGGAATGATTGTAGTCCTAGCAGTAATTAAGCAAATAAATGACTCCATATTCTAAGCACTGAAAAAAATGCCCTTAGCGATAAGCTTGCTGATCCCAGGTAACAAAATGCTTATCGGGAAAAATAGTTATGAAAAAAAAAATTCAAATAACATTGTTTAATCTGAAAGACAAAGGACTCCAAATCTATTCATATTTATCTTTTAATCTTGGTCAATATTAGAAGAGACGTACGACAATCGAAATATCTCCAAGATAAGAGTAAAAGGAGACTTGTAAGTTATGATGTGGACTTACATCCAACTAGCTATTTAACCATTTTGAATGAGAGAGAGAGAGAGAGAGAGAGAGAGAGAGAGAGAGAGGGAGGGGGGGGGGTTCGGTGCATTCATTAACACACCCCTAGCCCATGCCCTAAGGATACATGTTTACCGTGGTCATTTTTCGTTACAACGATTGTTAGTAACCTATAGAAGCTAAGGTCACGGAGCAAATTAAAAAAACTTCTGTTGGAAGAGCCATAGACAAAATTCGTAAAACATACACACAATCGTCATTAACAAAGAGCGTCTGTTAATTCTCGGAACACTTCTATAGCGACTAATTTTACTGAATGCAGCAGTGAATAATGAAAAAAAATGTATAATACAAACCCCTAAAGGATTCACACCTGCAATAAAGCATGTAAAGCATTCAAATTCTGAAACATATATATAAACTATTTATATTAAAAAAAATAAGAATTTCTTTGAATAACCCTTTGCGTCAATAGGCGTAGGAGGAGATGATGATAATTAAACAAGTGATAAATACTTT
Source organism: Palaemon carinicauda (assembly GCF_036898095.1). Classification (NCBI taxonomy): domain Eukaryota; kingdom Metazoa; phylum Arthropoda; class Malacostraca; order Decapoda; family Palaemonidae; genus Palaemon; species Palaemon carinicauda. Next base: position 32,764,600 of record NC_090740.1, read on the forward strand.
GAATTAAAAAACGAGTAGATATAATTAAATGTGATCTTGGTACAGGTATCTAAAATTACCCTTTTAAAAACGCACCCTCGCTTATTGTAACATTTTGTCCCTAAAACGTACTGTAAGCGCAGTTGTATTTGCATCGGAGGCTGAAAGAAACTCTCAGACCGAATTGAGACTGGAAGGAAAATACAAAACTCACAAGAGAGTCGTCGTTAGTTAGCTTATAAATCCCTTGGAAGTGACACACAGTTTAATTCTTGTGTCATAACATTTCCGATGGAATAATGGCGCTGCCAGACGCACGATGAATACCCATTGTGGCTCTACCATTATTAGGGGGTATTGTCATGGAAATTAACCATGAATTCATTTTCGGGAAGGACGATGTATTGCCCCCGACTTAAGGTGTTTGATTATAGACGCTTGAATGTTTTACGGGGCAAGAGTTGATTAAATTACATTCGGTATATAAGAAGGAGAGGGGAGAACCACGGCATAAAATTAGCTATTTGGCAACGCGGTCAGCTGGATGGGGGGATGGTAGCGGTGGTGGCAAGTGGATAAAGGGGTGGTTGGCCCTATTCAGAGGTGAGGGGATTGGGTAAGGGGGGTAGGGAAAGAACCACCAACAAATGAAAAGCTGTATCGTATAACTTATAACTATCAGAGAACATGTACCTTAAAGAAACGGGACAAAGAAATATGCAAAACTTCGGGTGAGTCTTAATGGAAAATAAGCGATTCAGAATGGGATACAAAGCAACGTATGTCACTTTTATTGTTCTCCTCTTCCAATCTTTTCATTCTCGGCTCGGGAGATTTACGTTCTGCGCCATTCGAAATATGAAATTAAACGCGAATCATAAAAAATAAGCGGAGTGAAAAGAATGTATTCATTACTTTTCGCGCTAAAATAATTAGAGAGAGAGAGAGAGAGAGAGAGAGAGAGAGAGAGAGAGAGATCAATTATATGTTGATGATTAATATACAAATTAATTTATCTGACAGTAATAGAATGGAATGCAAAATTTAGATAGATTATTCATTAAACTAGTTAAAATGATAATGAATGCTTAGTTGAATTAAAACATAGAACAGCGATTTTACACAAAAAAACAATGCATAATGTAAAAGATTGAATTCATACATACATATATATATATATATATATATATGTGTGTGTGTGTGTGTGTGCGTGTGTTTATATATATACTGTATATATATATATATATATATATATGAAACAGGTTACAATACATTAATAAGAAATAAAACAATAAAAGATATTCGTAAACAAAATATTCAACATCAGACAATAAAAGTAAGCGAAACTTGGACAATTTGCAGACCCAAGACAACGAAAAATCCAATCCCTACAAAACTGAATGCAATTGCGGATAGGTCGACGATCAAAGAATCTCCTATTCAAGCAAGCAGGCTCTTTCGGGAGCGTGCGTGGAGAGAGAGCATTCTCTTGTAAGTTATTTTACCTGTTCGCAGAGTTTGTGGTTGTGATATAAAAGGCCTGTAAGGAAGAGGGGGACTGGAAGAGGGGAAGAGGGGGAGAAATTGAAAGAAGAAGAAATTGAAGGTGGTGACTTTACTGTTTGTACGTCTGGTGTTGTGGATATAAAAATGAAACAAAAAGAAAGGAAATAAATGAGATTAACTTGGAAAATCTTATTGAAATGATTATATTGAGAGAGAGAGAGAGAGAGAGAGAGAGAGAGAGAGAGAGAGAGATTATGCCTAGACATACGAATTCTTGAAAAAGTATAGTCTGGTTGTTTATGCAAAATTCTGTGATTAACCACAACGTGCCTTGTTATTATTGCAAAATTGAATAAATCTGGTTTTATAAATCTGTTCAATACATGAAAAAGGGCTTTACCACTAGCATTCTATAAAGTTGATAAAGTTAGAGGACGCCGGGTTTTGGTGAAAATATAATTACATAATATTAGGACTTCTGCAGTATATATGTTTTATTGACCTTACAACTTTAATTAATTCCACGTAAATAACGTCATAATAATTCCTCCTCTTATGATCATGAACTTGTTTAAAACACTTTTGATAATCACAAAAAAATGTCTTTTCTCAGGGTTCTTCTGTCAATGATGAAAGGATTCACACTGACTAAATAATCCTTTCCTTTTCGTTTATTATTACGATACCTTTTCAAAACTCAGTACTCCATGTTTTTCATAATGCTAAATTTACTATCAAAGTTATATGGTAAATGCATATAGTTACGTGCATGCTCATTTATTCATATATTTATTTATTTATCATTATTTCAGTGCTATTATTGGTATTGCAGGTACTGCTAGTTTCATCCACAATAAACCATTGGCTCAAAAAGAAGAAGAAAAAAAAAAGTACGAAGGATGCAAAATTTTTGCGATGATTATTCAAATACTAACTATAGTATATGTCACTTTTTGAAACGTCATGTGCCTACGTAAACAAGTCTTCAGAATCAGGCCCATTTCCAACCTATATTAAACCATTTTACTTTATTTTTTATCCTCGCCTTCCTGATTACTGAGTGTCATCCACTCTGACATTGCGGCTATAAAGCAAACCAAATTTTCCTGGTCTCTGGCTTGTCCTTCCTTTACCGGAGTCGAAGTGTGAGTAACTAACCAACCCCTCCTTTCCTTTTCGTACAAAACGTTAACCACCTCTTTAAAAAGCAAAGGCTTCTCACTAGAGCTAATCCTTCTTCTACATAACCATATTTCAAAATTTCCAATCTTTCATAGCTCAGACTTCCTCAGGCTATAAGGCTAAGATAATCATCCAAACTGCAAGCATTTACCTTTTTTAGTCACAATCCATAGTCAAATATCTCATAACTCTTAGTGGAACTTGGTTAATATCTATAGCTACACACACACACACGCACACACACACACACACACACACATATATATATATATATATATATACGTGTGTGTGTGTGTCTATAGTTACATAGTGAAATGGAAGCAAGTAAGGTGGGAATGTACACTGATTTATCCAAAATTTGTATAGGAATCAGCACAAGAGATAGGAGGAAGAGTTCCTCAAGAATATCAAGGCAAACTATCAGAAAAGACCTAAAACCTAATAAAGAGAAGCTTGGAAATGAGGGTAATATAGAATTAACAGAACTACCCAAAACAATAAGCAAACTAAAAACTCAAGATATCCGTAAACAAGATCAGTCCAAAATTGAGGAAACACTAAAGAACGGAAGAAACATCGAATCGATGAAAAGAAGACTTGAAACAGGGCGCCAACAGATGTTTTCTTTAAAGCATGAAAATGGAAATATTATCTACAGTAGAGATGGAGTGACAAAGATTGCAGAGGATATCTACACATTACTTTACAATAATGATATAAAAACAACTTCACCAATAGAAATGATGAAACACCTGAACCGATACCAAATGCAACAGTAGAAGAAGTAAAGAAAGTATTAAAAGGCATGAGGAGATGCAAAGCACCTGGAGAAAATGGTCCAAGCATTGATTTCATAATAGTTGTAGGAGATTGCATAGTAGTAATACTGTCTGTAATCTACACCAAATGTCTGCAAGAATGCTCTATACATAGAGCTTAGAAAAAACTTTATTGTCATAGTTATTCATAAAAAGGGAGACAAAAAAAAAAGACATAAACAATTACCGCCCAAGAAGCTTACTATCTCTAATATATATAAAACATTTACAAAGATCACATTAGGCCGAATAGAAACACAGCTAGACTTTAATCAACCAAGAGAGCAGACAGGCTTTAGAAGTGGGTATTCACAACTGACCATATCCATGTAATTAACCAGCTATTGGAAAAATCAACAGATTATGGCAAACCACTATGTATGGCATTTATAGACTATGAGAATGCTTTTGATTCTATCGAAACCTCAGTAGTAATGAAAGCTCTTCAAAAACATGAAATAGAAGAATCTTATGTTAGAACACAAAGATATCTATACAGGAAGTACAGTTATTCTAAAACTCCATATATTGAGAAAATTCCGATTGAGAAGGGAGGTAGAAAGGGAGACCTCATGTCTCCAAAATTATTCACAGCATGCCTATTACAAGAAGTTTTTAAGAACTTAGATTGGGAAATGTAGGAATTAATATGATTGGGGAATATCTTAACAACTTAAGATTTACAGATGACAGTTATTTTAAGTGAATCATGGGAGGAATTAAAAGAGATGATGGAAGATTTGAATAGGAAAAGCAGAAATGTAGGACTGAAAAGGAATATGAGTAAAACTAAGATAATGTTCAATGAAAATGCAGAGACCACAAACAGGAGTTATGAACGAACCTCTAGAAATCGTTAATGAATATACATACTTAAGACAGACAATAAGTGTTTCTCCAGGACACGCGACTGAAATAAAAAGAAGGATAGGCATGGGATGGAAAGTATTCGGAAATCAAAATGAGATAATGGATACTAAAACTCCCCTTTCTCTAAAAAGAAAACTATTTAATCAGCTGATCCTACCAGTATCAATTTATGCATAAAAAACTTGAGGCCTTACTAAAGCCTTAGAGCATACGCTAGTTACAACTCGAAGAGCTATGAAATGAACAATAATGGGAATAACACAGAGACAGAAAAATAGCAACATGGATACGACAGCAAACTAAAGTAAATTATATTCTAATAATAGGTAAGAAAAAGAACTGAACCTGGGCAGGACTTAAAATGAGAATGATAGACAATAGATGGACGTTACGAATAACAGAATGGGTCTCTAGAGATTGCAAAAGAAGCAGGTAAGGGAAGAGCAGACGATGGAATGACAAACTAAGTTTGTGGGCCGGGCTGGCAATAGAAAAACCAGTAACTAGTAACAGCTGATGGTGATGATGATGATGATAATGATATATATATATATATATATATATATACATATATATATATATATATATATATATACACGCACACAGTTTGATGAAAAAACGTAGGCTATCAATTCTTGACAAATATCTAATCCGCGTACATCGTATTAAAATATTGATCTATTTCCAATATGAATATATGTACAACATTCTAATCTTTTTCAACTATCCATTTACTAATTAATCTAAGTAAGTTTCTAAATATTGCAATATAAATCTTTGTAATGAAATGCTTTATTAGCGTTTTGATTATCTATTTCAATAGGTTTGGTTTTTTGTTGCTTTAGCTCAAATTTCTCTAACAATTCCCGAGTATATCCATTTATCCTATCGATAATTTCTATCATCTAATCTAAAATACTTGAGATATAAATCCAATTATATCTACACGAGGTATCCAAGGTAATAAAGTCTAATACCTCTCTTTTCCAAAAATTCAGCTTCAAGTAATCTCAAAAGTACCTTCTTATATATTTTGTGATTTCTAATTTTACTCCAAGTAAATAATATACTAAATTCTTTTATTGTATTCGTACATATTTCTTTTTGTTATATTACCTTATTTTTTCCTACTATGCTGTATTTTGATATCCAATATTACTAGTTATTGATGTTTTGCCGAGCATCATCATTCAACATTCACCATTTCCGCATTATTCAAAGATGTTCATCTAACCACATTTATGCGATTCTCTCTCTCTCTCTCTCTCTCTCTCTCTCTCCTCTCTCTCTCTCTCTCTCTCTCTCTCTCTCTTTATATATATATATATATATATACACACATATATATAAATATAGATATACTATATATATATATATATACTCTCTCTCTCTCTCTCTCTCTCTCTCTCTCTATATATATATATATATATATGTATATATATACTCTCTCTCTCTCTCTCTCTCTCTCTCTCTCTCTCTCTCCATCCAACTACCTGTATTTCACACAAAGACTTTGATCAAAAACTCTATTGATCTAAATTCATGAATGGTAAAAGATAAAACCCTTACCCCTACATTAACGGTGCTTATATATGCATGAAATTTGAACTGGTTCCCTGTTCAACAAAAAAAAAACCCAAGTGGAAAGATCAAAGCAAGTATTAAGGAGCAATGAAAGAGTAGAATATAAGTCAGCGCTGTTTTGCATATCAGCATCATGCTCATTCATATATATATATATATATATATATACATATATATATATATATATATACATGCATAAGTATATGCATATACATACATATATATACATATATATATATATATATATGTATATATATGTATATAATATATATATATATATATATATGTATATGTATATATATATATATATATATATGTCTGTGCGTGAGTGCATGAGTGTAAATGCAAGTCTTTAGTCGAAGGTGTTAAGAATATGTATAGTATAGATGTGATGCACAAAAAAAAAAAAAAAAAATATTAACAGTCTAATTGTTTATGGATTAATATCTTAATAATCTGAAAGAGTAGCTTGTGCAGTAGTGGGAAGAAAGGAGGATCATTACACAATTTAGACACAACAGAAATAAAGCTTCTAGAATGAGCGGCACGTAATAAGATTTACTGCATATCCAGTATTACAAGGAGGATGGTACGTAAAGGGAACATCTTAATGCATATAAAAGTCAGATAAAGATTTTGTTATACGGTATACACAAAAAAGCTAATTGGCTAAAAATGCTGAATATTGATACTAAAGCAGAGATTAAGAATAAAAAAGAAAATAAACAAATTCTTAAGCTAAATTCGTTTCCAAAAATTATGAATGATTTTCTCAGTATATAATTCTTTATGTAAAAGGAAGAAAAGAAAGACCCACATATATGTTCTGAAAGTGAATTTGCAATCAAGAGTGACAACTAGAATTTAAAATGAGTGGCATTTAGTCAAGGAAAAAATAAGGGTTGTGGAATTCAATGCTCTAGACCTGCTATCAATCATATTTTAAGCGTGCTTAGGAATTTATTTAACGGCTACTAAAATGCACCATTCACTAATCTTAGACAAATGTGTGCTTAAAGATTCAGCAAACACAGGTCTATATTTAAGAGATGGGACTGAATCAAAGCGTAACTTCATCTGCATGAGTTATCAACTTGTTTTCAAGGCAAAACCACATATCCTAGCCAAAGAATACTATCTTTATGTATGTTAGAAAACAATGACTTCATGATTCACATGGTCTAAAGCAGTAGTAAAAGTTAAGATAAAAAATATGAACCTAATGACTAGAATTTCTGGATTTCTGGATTTCTATATATGACTCTAAATTGAAAGAAAAACATCACAAGATACCAAGTCCTTGCGGAAGTGAAACTGCAAAAATTATCAATTCTAGTTAAGAAGTGCAAAAGAACTCCGTCTAGTTTTATAACCTTGAAAGGTCACTGATATAGGTGCGAGGCAGGGAAAATCCATTACACTTACGCATTATGTCTTAGAGATCTAACAAGTAAACATACAACTAGCATATTGTGAGTCAGTGACGTTGCCACTAAGCCACCACAAGTAATGACGAATAACAGATAAGCCTTGTGCAGTCTTCATTGTAAAACAAAGTTGTAACGAAATTTCAGGCTACACCTCCAAAAGCAAAAATTCTGCGTAAAATACCCCCAATTTTACTGGACCAAAGAGGTAAAGTGTTCACTTTAACTTCAAGAAAAGAGGAATGGGGGAAAATTAGGGTCCTCATTTCTCTGTTCACTGTCAAACACACTAGCCAAAAGGATTGCCTTGCCACCTGGTTAAACAAAAGAGGAACTTATAAGCGTACACCAAAAGGTGTAGCTCTAAGGACAGATCACCAGAAAATTAGTTTTATTACCATGTTGTATTCAGTTAAATCTGAAGTATAGACTCATAGTGAGGCATGATCATTCAATGTCAAATTAAGATCTATTCCACATCCAACGATTATAAGCTTTCTGTTTTCTTTAAATTAGCCTGTCTGCAATTGTCAAAGAATCGGGGTTTGTCTTTGATATGATAGTTTACCACATGATTAGGAATTCACCTAAATATTATGGTGACAAACTTTTGTATAAAAAAACATACTTAAAGTCCAAAATTGAAGTATCGTTCAAAATTCCATAGCAATATTCTGATCAAACTAAGCATAAACAGAAGTTCCAGGTGCAAGATCTACAATACCACACATAGCACAAAGGAACATGCAAGAAATTATCAGAATTAAATGATGCTTCATTTATAATTTCCTATTACCCATCCAGAATTGAAGATGACAATCATCGGAGATCAGAATTAAAGGCCATGGCAATCAATAAGATATACAGAATACAACATCAGTATTCCTTATGATGGGCAATTAAATCGCAAACGAATACAAAAGCACATTCTATGATCTTCATATATTTAATTTATGATGACAAGAAGGCAGTAAATATAAGGCAGAATCTAAACCTAAAGTGTGATCGATGAAAACTCAAATGAATATTGTCATTCCTGCCACTGTCTTACAGAACTTGGATCTCAAGATACCCAAGTACATAAAAGTTCATTTCAAAAGCTTCAGCCTTTTCCTTTCATTAGCATTCTATATCCACATTTCCTTTCTTAAAGGGAGATTGATCTAACATAACAAGCGCCTCTAATATTCTCATATTGGCCTTCACAGACAATTCAAGTCCATCCAAATTTTTTGCACAAAACATGCTATCTTTCTTGCTTACTCCATTTTATGACTCTCCCCTTCATTGATGATCATACACATACATATTGTATATATATATATATATATATATGTGTGTGTGTGTATACATATGCACACACAGTATATATATATATATATATATATACATATATAAACACATACCCTTCTCAAGGTATGTGCAGGCCATCAGAATTGATCAGCTACAAATGAATGCACCAACAGACCGTAACCTTAGCTACACCTCACTCTGATATCAAACAAATGCTTTCTCACGGATAATGCAAGTCCAGTAAGTATCTTGACCAGAATTCTTTACACTCCTTTACTGACCGGCAATCACTAATGGTGACCAATTCAATTACTAATCACATTTCAGCTTACTTCATTACGTTAACTAAATGACCCGTACATCCTTCATTGGTTTGTGTTCACACATTCATTTACATATTTATAGTTTGTGATTGTTACGCATTGTCGTGAAGACAATTCTAACAATGAATAAGAAGTATATTTTTTTTCAAACATAATAATTCAAATAAACCTTCCTACATTGATATTCTCTCTCTCTCTCTCTCTCTCTCTCTCTCTCTCTCTCTCTCTCTCTCTCTCTCTCTCTCTCTCTCTCAGCATGTATACGTTATTCGAGTCAGTATCTGTTGCAGTAATTGTCAATTATTAGAAAGATGAAGTTCGAATCCTCATTAAATACCTAATCTATAATCAGTAATAATTTCCTTGAGCAAAATTTAGCCCGTGAAGTAAAACCATCGCCCCTAAAGTCAGCCCCAAGGATAATTTTTCACAAATTAATCTTAGGCCAGTAATTACATAAAATAATTTAAAATCAAGCATATCGTATTAGGAAGGAGACTCACCCTTATTCATAGATGGCGCTCGGGTCGTAATGGCTAAATTCTAGCGACTCTTTTCGTGGGGGTTAACCGTACTAAACGAGCCTTGTAAACACATGGCATAAAGATGATGTAGGACATTAAATATGCAATTATAAGAAGCAAGTTTAATATATTCCAGCATAGCTACTACTTCTCTTTAGGAGCCCCTGTTGCTGCGCTGTTAAAAGGAAAAGTGATTTCCGTTCTGGAAGGTAAAGCACACAAAAGCTCAGACGTTCATGGAATTGCGAACAGCGGGGTAATTTTCATACATCTAGACGCAGGAAAAGTTTTCTGAACGTCCGAAATCAAAGCGATGAGCTTGTCTGGTGCTTTCCTTTCGTTGAAAGTGGCAAAGCCTTCGGAAAATTGTAAATTTATCTTCCAATTAATGAAATGCTATTGGCAACATTTAGGATTTTGTTGCAAATTTTGAATCAAATCTATTCTTAATCTTTAGAAATATATCACAGTCATAAACAAATATTTTATGAGGACTATGTCTTGAATGTCATCACAATTGGTACATAGATGTCAAAAAGACATGAAAAATCAAGTGTCATATTAAAAGAAATGATAACATAATTTACTTTGCCTAAGAACGAAGTCCATAAAATATCATATGATGAAGACATGAGCTGCTCAACTCCAGTGATCGAAAAGAATTACAGTAGCAAAAATGCTGCGGGGAAAACTCTGATTACATTACAGATTCCGTCATTAATTTGACTTGATTTCAAGCTCGAGAAACAGACGACCATTATTTTCACTATATAGTTATATCCATTGGAGATCCATATGAACAAATATAGACAATATTAGCACAACGATAAATCAGCACAAGGACAATTCAGTGCAAAAATGCACACACATTCACCCTTATCTTATTATTAGCATATAAAGATTATTTTTCTTATTATTATCATTGTCATTATTATTATTATTATTATTATTATTATTATTATTATTATTATTATTATTACTGTTGTAATTCAGGGTTGTTAACAATAACAACCACTGAATAAATAAAGAAAGTTATAGTACAAGCTTAGGACGGTATATATTCCCTTTTCTGGAATACAGTTGTTTATAAACATTTGCTTAGTTAAAACTGAAAAGCCAGCCTTATGGAGCGGATTTTATCGGAGAAAGGACGCGAGCATATTCTATTAAATGGATTTTGCTATTGTAGGGATAGAAAACTTCGGAATGGAAAAGAGCCTTGGCGTTGTACACAAGACAGATGCAAAGGTCGAATCCATGTCAACGGAAACTTGTGGGAAGATGTAAAGGCCCATACTTATGTGCCTCAGCCAGCAGTATCAGCAATGAAGAAGATGGTTTCTGACCTACGTGAACGAGCCAGTGCATCTAATGATGTCCCAAGAAGAATCATTCAAGAAACTCAAGTCTCTTTGCCAGATGAAGCTACGGTTTTACTCCCTAAGTATACTTCATTACAACGGACTGTTCAGCGCCGACGAAAAAGAGATGGTGAGCCAATTCCAGCACCTAATGATGTCAGTGATATTGTATTACCTGAACATTTGCGTTTAACACACAGTGGAGAACCTTTTTTATTGCACGATTCTGGGGTTGAAGATACCAATAGAATGTTTATCTTTTCGACTAGAAAAAATGTTGAACTCCTCAAAGAATACAAAAACTGGCTTGCAGGTGGTACATTTAAGGTAGCTCCGCGCCTTTTCCACCAACTTTATGTCATTCATATGCTTTGTGAAGGATGTGTTTTTCCAGTGATATATATACTATTGCAAAATAAGACAGAGGATTCATATGAAAAGGCATTAAGAACTATTTTGAATTTATACCCGGATCTGACGCCAGCCACTATGCTATGTGATTTTGAAAAGGCTTTTCAAAATGCATTTTCAAGAGTTTTTGTAGGAACGCAAATAAGCGGTTGTTTTTTCCACCTTGCTCAGTGTATATGGAGAAAAATACAGGCATTGAATCTCACCCAGATTTATGTAAGTGACGAACATATTCGTCGACACTGTAAGATGTTGGTGGCCTTAGTTTCTGTGCCTGCTGACGATGTTTGTAATGTGTTTGAATCATTGCAAGATGTTATGCCTCCGGAATTGGAAGAGTTAACAAATTATTTCGAGGACACATGGATTGGTCGTCCATTCCGTGGTCGTAGAAGAGATGCGGTTTTTAAACCCGAGTTGTGGACTGTTTTTGATCGAGTGCAGGGCGACCTACCTAAGACCAATAATTCATTAGAAGGGTGGCACCGAAGTCTTCAGTCAGCAACAGGTCATAACCCTCCAACCTTTTATAAGTTTCTCGAGTTTCTTAAATTAGAGCAAGATAGCATAGAGAAAAGGATACTGAGAATAAGAGCTGGACACGACGATGGTAGAAAAAACCCAAAATACCAAAGGACAGCTTTTATATCCCTTTTTATATATTATCAATAAAGTGTTAAAACTTTTGGCTGAATTTCCTTGTAGTTGCTTCCTTATGCTGACTTGTTACTGTGCTGAATTGTTCTTATGCTGAATTGTCATTCACTGAACCGTGTGTGCCTTTTGGCGCCGAATTGTCCTTGTGCTGATTTGTCCTAGTGTTGAATTGTCATGCGCTGAATTGATTCTAAGCTGAATTGTCATTCGCTGAATTGGCAGCGCTGAATTGTCTGCGCTGAATTATCCAATGCGGAATTGTCGGTGTACCATATACTGTATATATATATATATATATATATATATATATATATATATATATATATATATATATATATATATATATATATATATATATATATAGGTGCAATGCTTTCGACGTGGGCTGTTAATTGCCTCCACCTGGTCCAGTCTCTAACTCTGTATAAATTGTCCAATTGTTACATT
>NC_090740.1:32784481-32796981 GCF_036898095.1 Palaemon carinicauda
TCCAACGTATATAAGGAAATGTATTGCCTTCAATTCTGAGAGATTTATATTATATGATGATAATTCACAGCTTCTGGGACTACACAACTAACTGAAAACTGTTCGTGGAATCCAATTCTTCAAGGATCCGCTGCATTATGTAACATAAGTTTGATACAAACATATTAACTAAGTCTCTCGTCCTGCGAAGTTAAGCAACATTATGCAATTATTCGATGTCTGCATTTCGATAAGTGGCAACCTAATAGGAGCAGTGCTCTTTGTCCAAAAGCTCGTTTAACCGTTGCTGAATCCCGCATAAGACCTTTGGGGTCTGATGTGAGCAGCAGTGGGTCTTAGACGAGACAAGTACATGTAGTGATGGGGGGGGGGGGAGGAAGGGAAGTACAACGCAATCTCTGAGTATGAAAGCTCAACATCTACTACGGGAATGTGAACGAACTTACACATTCTTCACTACAACAGTAAGCAAATTGACTAGTCATCTTTGTGATTCCTGGTGGCTAGAACACACACACACTCACAAACACATGAGTATCTATCTTAATATATATACACATACATATACATATAAATATAACATATATATATATATAGGCCCCTATATATATATATATATATATATATATATATATATATATATATATATATATATATGTATATATATATATATATATATATATATATATATATATATATATATATATATATATATATATATATATATATATATATATATATATATATATATGTATATATATATTTACATTTGTTTTCAGTCAGCTTTCCATCCATTGGGTAGGGAGGAGTAGTCATACCATGGTGAGAGGGGGGTGCGTGTGCGTGCATGTCTTTCTAAATATTTAGCTGTCCTTTTTGATGTTTCACGCTCACTAGTGTATAGCCTATTACATTATATTTATGAGTATCGAGACAAAAAAGGAAAAAAGAAATAAGAATTTTATTACATTAGATTCCTCTTACTGGCATAGTCCGTCTTAAATGAGTAACTCGACGTTGTCAACAGGACGGAAGTATTAGTTACAATAGTTTTCAATTTCGCTTTCGTTGCCGGATATATTTTATGCTTTTCACGTGTTAACTGGTATGTTTTTTCCACACACATAAACTTAATGATGTATATAGCTATACTGTATATATATATATATATATATATATATATATATATATATATATATATATATATATATATATATATGCTTTTCCAAATAAAGCTTAAGGTTGGACTAATATATATGCAAAAGTAATGGTCAAACATAGAAATTATAGAAAGATTATATTTTTTTCTTGATTAGTTTATTAATTAAAAATACAGCCCAAAAATTAATCAAAACTACTTTCAATTTAAATGGAGTTACTTAAAAAAGAAGATCTAGAGTATTCATAAAATCCAAAGCTTCATATATATTTTATATAGATCATCAAAATACTTATCAACATTTCGTCTTTCCTTTTCCCCGTAATATGTCATTCATTTATGTTGCGAAAGAAAATGAAATATGGATGTAAAGGAAGGGAAGGATTGTCGAAAAATGCAGGCTTTGCCATTAAAACCAAATTGCTTTTCAAAATTTCACATATCCCTTTCTGCACTTGTCTTTTTCAACTCCAGGTTTTACCTCTCAGATATTCCCCCTTTCTATCTATTTTCCCTCAAGCTAAATCTCTCTCTCTCTCTCTCTCTCTCTCTCTCTCTCTCTCTCTCTCTCTCTCCTATCCCCAATCCATTCCCATTTCCGATTAATTTACTTTAGGAAAAACATTTCATCCATCAGTTTTCTCTATATGTAATTCCTTCTGCACCCATTAGTTTCCCTTTACAATTTTTATCTGTTACAGAAAAATGCTTACGATGCTGCTTGGACAACTTTAATACTAACATCACTTAACAAACTTATCAAGGAGAACTATCATCATTAAACGTGACACTAATCAAATATCGCGTCGCAAAAAGATTTCGATATTGGATTCACTCAATCTTGGGATTAGAGGTAAAACGAAACTTTTCTTTATGATAAGAGCGTTTGCCCATTCTGGAACCCGAACTTATGTCTCTTGAGATGGAAATTTTCAGACTCATAGGCATAGGTAAGAAACCTGGTCAGAAAAGAAACACTTATCATAAACACACATTTTCACATACACCCATATATATATATATATATATACACACATATATACTTATATATATATATGTATATATATATACATATATATATATATATATACACATATATATATATATATATATATATATATATATATATATATATATATATATATATATATATATATATACACACATATATGTATATATATACATTTATATATATACATAAATATATATATATATATATATATACTGAAAATATATATATATATATATATATACACACATACAAACATATATATATTTATACATATATATACATATATATATATATATATATATAAAACCATCTGATTAAATACTTATATATATATGTATATATATATATATATATATATATATATATATATATATATATATATCTATTTATAAATATATATACATATATATATATACATATATATAAAATATATATATATATATATATATATATATATATATATAAATATATATATATATATCTATCTATATATATATATATATATATATATATATATATATATATATATATATATATATATATATATATATATTTACCTAAGTATTTAATCAGCTTGTTCACTGAAGCCATAGATTCGAACAAAAGCTAATTACAACTGAAAGAGCTCTGGAAAGAATAATGTTTAAGGCTACACTTGAGCACACTATTCTATCATATTTCTCATCCTCTTACTTTTTTGGAGTTTCTATAGTTTATATATGAAATATTTATTTTTATACTGTTACCGTAATTAAACATTTATTCATTTTCTTATTTAATTCCCCGTTGAAGCCCTTGGGCATATATTATATTATTATTATTATTATTATTATTATTATTATTATTATTATTATTATTATTTTTACAAGATACGCTATAACCCTAGTTGGAAAAGCAAGATGCTAAAAGCCCAAGGGTTCCACAGGAAAAAATAGCCCAGTGAGGAAGGAAAACAAGGAAATAAATGAACTTCAAGACAAGAATAAACAATTGAAATGAAATATTTCGGGAACAGTAACAACACTAAAATAAATCTTTTATATACAAACTATAAAAACTTGAAAAAAACCAAAACAAGCGGAAGAGAAATAAGATAGAACAGCATGCCCGAGTGTACCTCCAAGCCAGAGAACTCCACCCCAAGACTGTGGAAGGCCATAGTACAGAGGCTATTGCCCTACTCAAGACCAGAGAACAATTATTGGATTTTGGAGTGTCCTTCTCCTAGAAGAGCTACTTACCACAGCTAAAGTCTCTTTTACTCTTATCAAGAGGACAGTAGCCACTGAAGAAGAATTGTTTGGTAATCTCATTGTTGTCAGGTGTATAAGGACAGAGGAGAATGTGGTAAGAATACGCCAGACTATTCGGTGTACGTGAAGGCAAAGACAAAATGAGCTGTAACCATAGAAATGGATCCAATGTAGTACTATCTGGCCAGTAGGGCCCAATAAGTCTCCAGCGGTAGTATATCAATGGGTGGCTGGTGCCCTAGCTAACCTACTACCTACACCAGCTTTTCCAACTAGGGTTGTACCTTAGCAAGTAATAATAATAATAATAATAATAATAATAATAATAATATGAGAAAAAAATAGAAATAAGAAAATGAAAGCAAACTATAAGGTGAAGGATTTTCCAACAACATGTTAGAAAAAGAAATGGACATGAGCAAGGCATATATTAAGAATGACAGTAATATTTGGACAAGAAGAATAGAATGGATCCCTAAAGATTGGAAAAGAAGCAGGGAAGGTTTGTGACCTGGGAAGGGGGTTCTGCGGGCTTGCCCCCAGGCTAGGTATGCGACCTGGGAACTACTAGGTCAGGTTAGGTGATTTTTTAGGTTCTGTGGCCTTTTACAAATCTCGAAAATGTTAAATAATCACGTTTTGTCCTATTTTCGCACACCCAAAGTCCCAGGTTCCCACCTATGTTGTTCGATAACGGTAGAACGGCTTATTTGCAGTGGAAATAACAGTCAGATTCGTTGACTGTACACTATTTACTGTAAGAAAAGCTGTTTTTCCTATATAAAAATGTTGTCCCGTGGTGCTCTATAATTTTATCGACACTCACACATACACACACACACACACACACACACATATATATATATATATATATATATATATATATATATGTATATATATGTAGACCTCTATATTTACATATCCATTCATATACATACATATATCTATAACTATCTATCTATCAATTTATCTATCTATCTATCTATCTATCTATCTATCTATCTATATATATATATATATATATATATATATATGTGTGTGTGTGTGTGTGTGTGTGTATATATATACATGCATACATACATACACACATATATATATACATATATATACATATATATATATATACATACATATATATATGTATGTATATATATATATATATATATATATATATATATATATATATATATATATATATTTCCTTATAACTTTTCCTCACTGGGCTATTTTCCCCTGTCAGATCCCTTACGCTTATAGCATCCTGCTTTTCCAACTAGGGTTGCAGCTTAGCCAGTAATATATATATATATATATATATATATATATATATATATATATATATATATATATATATATATACATATATATATATATATATATATATATATATACATATATATACATATATACATATATATATATATACTGTATATATAATGTATATGAATATCTGGGCTCGGTTGGCTAACAACGTGCTCATAACCATCTAGTGATTTTTACATCAAGTATACCGATTAGTATATTTTATTTTGGCATCCAATAAGTGAGGACTTGAGTCTTGTTAGCTTTTTTGCATTCCGGGGTATTTCTTCCTACCATGAAGTTCAAAACTCTTCTCTAGGAGCTTATCTACATTTGAACTTAAGGCTTTAAATCCTTGGCTATTGTCAATAACCGAGAAGTGATAATCATAGGTTAACGACGCATTTGGTTACCAGAATGACAACCATATGTTGACTGACAACTACAGTAGACAAATGAGATTCATCTATGAAGGATTACTGCATAGTTCAGTTTGGTTTTAGAATGAGGAGAGGATATATGGACAAAGTGTTTGTACTCAAAAAAAAAAAAAAAAAAAAAAAAAAAAAAAAAAAAAAAATCCTGTGAATTACTGTAATAGGTAAATAGAAGATGCATTAAATATGATGCTGAAAACATATTTATAAATTGAAGAGTAGAATATAGACTGTAGAAGATCATGTGTTGGTTGCGATTAAAAATATTGTATTGGAAGTAAAGTTGTGTTGGGTTGTGTATATCGAAATATGACTGGTTTAATGCAAAACTCAGTCTGAGATAAGGATGTGATTCTGTATAGCCTCATGGTTATTCACTACGTTATTGGATATATTGATTTAAGAAATCAGGATTTTGTAAAATAGAGGGGTGATAGGAAATATTAAAGAGAAATTTCAGACACTAGTGGAAAGTTTTGAAAATGTTTGTTAGAGGTAAAAGAGGAAGTGAATTTAAAGAAAATTATATATATGTAAATAGAAACAATAAGAGAACAATGGACAATGTAAAAATTGGAAAAGGTAAATCAAATGAGGGGTTTAGGAGTAAATGGGATGTACTGTATTATTAAGATGAGAGTAGGGATTAGTACTGAAATTGTGTAACAAGTGAAAGAAGCAGTGAATGTACAGTAGATCTGGATATAGAAGAAAGCATAAGGGGAATCAATGTTTGAGGGGATTGTCGACCATACTTCTCTGCATGCTTGTTTAATATATAAAAATTAATGTTGAGGCAATTGATATAAATCATTTGTCTATTAAAAGAAGAGACAGGTCCATTAAATGAGTAAGAAACAGATTAATGGAAGAAAAGCGAGTGTAAATAGATGATGATATTGAAAGTGTATAATAAAGGAAATATTATGCAACGGAGGAGCGGTGGGTCTTGAAAGAGCTTCATAGGTAGTATGGAGAAGTATTGGAGTAATGCAAGGAAGTCAAAACTTTATTAAGGCTTCCTGTGTATGTAGGTGAATTGCCTAGTTTTATCTCTTGAACTGCCCACATTAAAAAATGGTTTAATACTGACATACACATAAGTATACACATACATATAAATACAAGCACAAAGATACACACATGAATACACACATGAATACACACACACACACACACATATATATATATATATATATATATATATATATATATATATATAATTTAGCTTTCGCAATGGCGTACTTATTCAAAATGGAATCACACCTCATCGCGACAGAATGTAATCTTCAAACCAAAAACAGAATCCATAAAAGGTGGACATTTCTATTTCATATATAAACTTAATTACTTAAATCATGAAATACCACATGGATATTTTGCAGCATATAATCATTTATAGGGACGCACATCCCTCGTTTGAGACTGGTTATTAGTAATATGATACACGTGAAAAATGAAGCATTATTAATTATGATGAAATAAATACTATAATTATTCAATTCCCACACACACAGTCTAGCTCGTTAACCTTAAATGAAAATAGTCATTAGCGATGCACATTCGGATTAAAATAAACCAACATCACTGAGTCCTAAGCCCCGATTAACCAATATTTTGGGTTCATTTAGAATCCATCCACTTCATTAATAGCGGCTGGAAAAATGGTAATTAAATATCAAATTTAGATACAAATCCACCTACCTTCCCTTATAGTTATGGAATCCAAATTTACACTTTATGATATGGTACAAAGCAAACTTATATACATCAGGTATCTGAGATACCAAATGTTTGTGATATTACTTGTAAATAAAGACATCTGGATCCGAGAAATGTAATTTAAGTTAAAACATTTCTTTGATTATTAAGATAATATCAAATTTGTGCTAGCTTTCTGTCTGATCTTTATATGATTACTTGTATTCTCCGACAAAATGTGGTTATTAAACTTGGTCATATCTAGTAAATTTTAGATTTCAATTCAATAAACGAAGCCTGTCTGAAAATGTCAAATTGGTTACCATAGCATACAAGCCTTCACAATATCAATTTAACAACATAGGATTCCACAATGCCAATTCTTCAACAGAGATTAATGAAATAAAAGAACAATTCCCCGATATTAACAATTAATATCAAAATTCGAGCAGTGGTCAATCAAATTTAAAATTCTGTCCCAAAGATTTCCTACGTCTATATTTGCCTCACACAACTTTTTCTATTAATCTTCACATACGAACACATCCACCCACTCACCCAA
Organism: Palaemon carinicauda; assembly: GCF_036898095.1. Lineage (NCBI taxonomy): Eukaryota > Metazoa > Arthropoda > Malacostraca > Decapoda > Palaemonidae > Palaemon > Palaemon carinicauda. The sequence goes on from NC_090740.1 coordinate 32,791,908, forward strand.
CCACACACACAAACATACACACACACACACACACACACACACACACACATATATATATATATATATATATATATATATGTATGTATGTATGTATGTGTGTGTATCCATACATATACATATATGTATTATATATATACATATATATAGTATACAGTATATACATATATATATATATAATATATATATATATATATATATATATATATATATATATATATATATATATATATATATATATATATATATAGAGAGAGAGAGAGAGAGAGAGAGAGAGAGAGAGAGAGAGAGAGAGAGAGAGAGAGAGAGAGATTTTAAAAGTACGTGTATATCAAAGGAAAATATAAATCATCACTTCGTTTAAAATATGCATAAAGTTTAAAACTAATGATGATGAATCTACAGAGTTCATCTGTGCATAAAACAGAGCCAATATAGAATTTCCTCTGGCTGCACACAGGAACGCAAACTGTCGTTATCCCAAATCTAGACTAAATGGACTTAAGCCGCAGAGAATATACATATCACACACTTAATGCCATCCGCCAGATCAAAATGGTCGATAGGAACAGGACATCAAAATCCTAAGGATTCACGAGGGTAAGAAGCAGGCCTCTTCCTCCTTCTCCCCCTATTCTTCTTCTTGCCTTATAAGCCTCATCTCCTTCTCTTTCCATAAAACTCATCTCTTCCTCTTCCTAGTCCTCCTTCTCCCTTCCCCTTCCTCCTCCCCTTCCAACTCCCAGAGGGGACCACCTCACTGCTACGCCTTTCAAGAGTAACTCGACGCATCCTATCGCTTATCTAGAATCCTTCGGACGACGGTGTCGCATGTCGTCCCGTTTAGTCAAAGGAGGGAATTTACCTGCCTGGCTCACCTGTTGTCCATATGCATGTCTTGGAGCTCCCTGCACCATACCTACAAGATATCTTTTGTTAACTATTATGAGATGTAAGGTAAAGTTTACTCCTCCACTGCAATTTGACATTTTGTGGTTTGCCCTTTACAGTCAAGACGATTAATCTCATAAAAAATTATCAACAAAGGAACAATTGAGTACATAAAAGTTTTTTTTTTTTCTTAAATTAGGTTGGCATTCCCAGGCATCTGGGATGTTCAAGGAGCTTATACACCAACAGCGTCTGTCTTCTTGGTGGTCACCTTCCCGCTGGAGACTGGAGCCGACATTATTTAATTTGCCTGCTCGAACAGCCGTCGGCATACCGAAAAGAGAAGCTAGCACCAGCAAATTTGCACTTTCTGGTCGTAAACAAATATCGATCAAAAAGTGTAAATTATCTTTATACCATTAAGATTACGAACATATCAACGCATGGCAAAATCAAATCAAGCGATAACTAAATATACAATAGGAAAAGGATATCGGCAAATGGGTTAATTTAAGAAACTTTTATGCAATGATAAATTACTTTATCATCACGATTAGATTAATGAGAAAACTGAAACTTTACCTAAATTTTAGTCATGAAATCTAACTCTCCCCCCCCCCCCCAATCATCTGGCCAGAAAACTAGTAAGGCAACTATTGTGAGGAATGATAGAATCATTTCTGACCCTAAAGACCCCAATGAAAAGTTTTTTTGAATCATCATAGATATTAGCCTTGAATAAAATAATTACATATTCTCGTCTTTGACTGGCCAGAGAGTATTGCATTGGATCCCTCACTCCGGTTAGGGGTTAATTTTCATTTGCCTATTCTTTCCACATTCTCCTCTGTCCTCATACAGCTGACAATACTGAGATTACCAAACAATCCTTCTTCGCTCATGGGGTTAAATACGGCAATGTAATTGTTCAGTGGCTACTTTCCTCTTGGTAAGAGTAGAAGAGACTCTTTAGGGATACTCCAAAATCAAACAATTTTTTCTGTAGTCTTGGGTAGTGCCATAGCCTCTGTACCATGGTCTTCCACTGACTTGAGGTAGAGTTTTCTTGCTTGAGGGTACACTCGAGCACACTATTCTATCTTATATCTCTTCCTTTTGTTATTTTGAAGCTTTTATAGTTTATGTATAATAATTCTAATTTTGTTATTATTCTTAAAATTCTCTAATAGAATATTTCCTTATTTCCTCTCCTAACTAAGCCATTTTCCCTGTTGGAGCCTTTGGGCTTATAGCATCCTGCTTTTCCAACTGGGGTTGTAGCTTAGCAACTAATAATAATAATAATAATAATAATAATGATAATAATAATAATAATAATAATAATAATAATAATAATAATAATAATAATAGCAACAACAACAACAACTACAATAATAATAATAATAATAATAATAATAATAATAATAATAATAATAATAATAATGCAATGGCATCTGCCGTATACACTACCACTCGACGAAATTAGAAGTTATCATGAGCGATTGAGTCGTTACCTATCATTAGCTGTGAGATTTTATTGACATTACATGATTTAGAGGTTTGTTTATAGGGTTTAAATTCATTCTTTACCAAATGGATCACTGATAACAGACCCTTCCAAACGAAGTATATCTTGAAATAGTATGAATAAAAATCTATGTATGGTAAGTTAGCGTTCCTTTGATTCCGTGATCGTAAGCTTTTCTGTCAGCTTCTACTGAGGGGTGAAAAAGATTGATCATTTCCTTAATGAAAGGGACATTTAAGTTAAAAAATTTCGGCGTCAATGACCTTCACAGCCAAGATGCCAGAAAACTTAAAATCATTCAATTAATCCAGCTAACATTGTTACTGTGCCTAGATGATAATGACAAAACCGGTGGGCGATTTCATTATATGTCAAATCTTGAGTTTTATCTCACTACAAAAAATTGAGATTTCTATTTGAAATTCTGTACTAATAATTCTGTACTACTAACAAATTGGACGAGGATTCTGAATTATCAAATTGTAAAATTGATTTGCACTGATTTAGCTATACGATTATCGACCAAATATGGATGTCTGCCATAATATAAGAAAACATGCTCGTTAAAGATTCAAACACAAGAAAATAACACAAACACAATCAAAGACGATTAGTATGTAAAATAAAACAAATAATTTTCCAAGTACTAGCAAGTTGCAGGAATCGAAGTTAAAGGAATATTAAGAACTATATGGAGGGAAAAATACTTACCCATTACAGGATATACTTAACTCCATATTTAATCCCTTTGTATTAAACTTAAGTTAAGCTGATAACCAGGTATCAGCGTAAATTTTTTGGTTATAATTGTCACCAACCAAGCCTTCATCATATTGAATTGAAAATGCATTTAAGAATCTGAGCCATATGCCCTGGTTTTGAGGCTTGGGAGGCCATTCACCAACACGAGCCTACAGTTGCATTATATAGTAGAAGTAGTCAAGAGATTGGACAGCAAAATGGAAGAAAGGAAATTGGAACAAAGGTAAAGTAGAAGCCTAAAAAGTGAAAGGAGTTAAGAGCCGGAAGAACGTTGCTATGAACACCCCCTCCCCCTCCCAAGTAACAAGGTGCACTAACGGCACTACTCCCCTACAGTACGTTATACTTCATTTATTCTAAAAGAGGTAAGCAAGGATTAAATCGAGACATTAATTGATTTTTCTACGTAAATAAAAAGAATAAAGTTACAGTACGTGGTGTAACTTCGGGTATATCATTACTTATCACGCCAATAAAGTACAGAGAAAATGAAGTAAAGTTGTCTTAATTTATATATTCGCGCTTTTTGATATCCACAGAGCGATATGCTGCTTTCAGAAGTTGGTTAAAATATTATATAAAAGAATTTTTCCCTTATACCGTATCGTTTAAATCAAAGTTAAGAAACCTTTTTCAAGATAAGCAAAAGTAAAACCATCTAAACAACGAAGCAATTTTAGCGAATAAAAAAATTCCTGGTGGTTTTCTAATGAAATACATTAACAAGTAAATCTTACCTTCTGCGAAAAATAGTAAATGAAACTACCAGCGAGAATACCTTACCTGAAAAGAAATGGAAAATCATTCAGCAATAAAACAAAAACTAATAATTTTGACGATAGAGAATTAAGACATCTAATCTCTGAAGGAAGGCAAATTTTAAATGACCTTTCAAACGCATGTCCAGTAAGCACTTGGAACAGGATGCCAACAGATATTTGCTTCAAAGGATGAAAAAAGAAATATCATCAACCAAAGAGATGGAGTGACATTAATTACAGAGAATTTTTATGCAAGGCTGTGCAATAGTGATTTAAGAAATAACTTTGCTAAACAGAATAATGAAACATCTGAGCCCGTACCAAAAGTAACCGTCGGAACAGTAAAGAAAGTCTTAAAAGGCATGGAAAGAGGCAAACCAGCATTAGAAGATGGCTTAATAATTGATTAAATAATAGATAGAGGAGATTTTAAATAGTAAAACTCACTGACCTTTACACAAAATGCCTATAAGACTGCTCTACACCAGATCCGTGGATATAAGGCTCGGCTCTATACATATACTAATTAACAACGCGGGAGACAAAAAATACCTGGAAAATTACTGCCAAATATGTTTAATCTCTGTGATATATAAGATATATGCAAATATCATATTAGGCCAAAATATCCATGTAATTAACCAGATAATGGAAAAATCATCAGAGTATGAGAGACCACTCTGTATGGCATTTATAGACTTTGAAAAAGCTATTGGCTCTTTCAAAACTTCATCAGTAATGAAAGCCCTTCAAACACAAGGAATAGAACACTTGAACATGTCTATACGGAAAATGTAACCATCTTAAATCTACATAAAGGTCGTGAAAAAATCTGATTGAGAAAGGAGTTAAACAGGTAGACCGCATCTCTCTTAAATTAATCACAGCGTGCCAAGATGAAATTTTTAAGAATTTAGATTAAGAAATTGTAAGAATTAATATTGATTGGAAATACCTTAAGGACTTGAGATTTGTAGGTAACATAGTTCTCTTCAGTGAAACATGGGAGGAATTGCAAGAGATGATAGAAGATTTGAATAGAGAAGGCAGAAATGTAGGACTGAAAATGAATATGAGTAAAAATAAGATAACGTTCAAGGAAAATGCAGAGAAAAAATAAATAAAGTTTATTGAC
>NC_090740.1:32814481-32821981 GCF_036898095.1 Palaemon carinicauda
GGAGTCGTGATGTCATCGACCTTGTTGCAGAATTGCATCGCGCGAACCATATCCTCGTCCCACTCTTGCAACATTTCTTTCGCCTCCTTCATATGGTTGCAGAACTTGGCGAGCCGTTCTAATGTTAAGCCCGTTTCTTCTACATTTTCTTGGGTCTCTTCCTGGGTACCCTCACTCTCTTCCTCACTTGCCGATTTCGTCAGGTCTTCGAGATCTGCGTCAGTTAGGGGCTGGGAATGGCAGTCCAACAACTCGTCGACGTCTTCAGTCGTCATGTCGCCAAACCCGTCACCCCCAATTATGGCAGCCAACTGCACAGATTTCCGTATTGCAGAGTGTTGGATTTCCGACGGAGTAAATCCCTTGTCGTCGTAAACAATATCGGGCCACAGCTTCTTCCAGCTCGCATTTACAGTTGCAGGTTTCATCTCTTGAAGTGCCTTTTGAATATTCTGCAGGCACGTGGCTATGGTGTACTGCCGCCAGTACGCCTTCAAGTTGAAGTCTTCATCCTCGTCATCTTGGGCAGCATCCACACACGCAACGAGGTCCGCCAAGGTATTCTTCGTGTAGAGGGCCTTGAACGCCCTGATAACCCCCTGGTCCATTGGTTGAATCAATGACGTGGTGTTGGGTGGCAGGAACTCAACCTGAACGCCCTCACGCGACAGGTCAGTTGCGTGTCCACCAGCGTTATCCATAAGGAGAAGGATCTTGAATGGCAAGCCCTTCTCTAAGAGATATTCATGGACTTGCGGGATGAAACACTGGTGGAACCAGTTGGAGGTCAGCATCTTCGTAATCCATGCCTTTTGATTATGCATCCAGTACACGGGAAGGAGATTCTTATTTTTGTTTTTCAAAGCGCGAGGATTTTTCGACTTATAAATAAGCCCCGGCTTTAACAAAAATCCAGCAGCATTGCCACACATCACGAGGGTAACGCGATCCTTGAATGCCTTAAAGCCAGAGGCTTTGGCTTCCTCTTTGAACAGGAAAGTTCGCGACGGCATTCTCTTCCAAAACAAGCCGGTTTCATCCATATTAAACACTTGTTCCGGCTTGTATCCACCTTCAGCGATAATGTTCTTGAAAGTCTGGTTCACGTAAGTTTCAGCAGCGGCAGTGTCAGCGGAAGCAGACTCCCCATGCAGGGAAACGCTTTTCAGGGCGAAGCGTTTCTGAAACTTCGCGAACCATCCTTTGCTGGCGGAAAAACGTTGTTTCTGACGCTGGGAATCAGTGGAGGTCCCTGGTTGAGGATCATCTACATCATCATCTTCTTCAGCATGGTCGCCATCGTCGTCATGAGGTTCCTTTGCCGCAAAATTCTCATACAAGCTCAAAGCCTTTGTTCGGATGGTGTTCGTATCCAACGCTATGTTCTTCTTCCGACAGTCGGCAATCCACACAGCTAAAGCACCTTCCATGCGTACGATCGTTTTATTACGCGTTGTAACGACTCGCTTCGCTGATCTGCTAAAGGTGATTGCAGCAGTCTTTCTAATGTTCGCCTCGTCCTTCCTGATGTAGCGAACGGTGGATTCGTTGATGCCAAAATGGCGGCCGGCGGCCGCGTAACTTCTACCATCTTTTAACATGTCGAGAAGCGTAACCTTCTCAGCTATCGTCATCATTCTTCGGTGGCGTTTAGGCTCACTACCAGCCTTACTAGAAGCAGAACGCTTGGGAGCCATTGTAACAGAAAGTTCAACAAAAAGTTCAACTTAAAACAGTCGCACACAGCACAGATTCAACTTCACAAACTTAAGAACGTCTACTCAGCAATACGCGGAAAGAGAAAGTGAACGATGCAGTCCCGCGAGAACTCTGATGCTGCGGGTTGGAGATGCGGGCCAAACACCAATCACAGGCTAGATAACAAAACTTGAGTTTTGATTCGTCATCTATCAGCGCTTGAACCAATCACAACCCGTCTTATACAGTACTATGGTGCGTTGATTACTCATAGAAGATGTCCCGCGCACACTGAACGTACGTAGATTAAGTACAATACCGTAATAATAATAAATAATGATAATAATACTGTACAGTAATAATAATAATAATAATGATTAATAATAATAACAATAATAATTTTATTAACAACAACAACAATAATAATAATAATAATAACAATAATAATAAAAATTTACGTACGTACGCTATTTTACGCCTCTCTCTCTCTCTCTCTCTCTCTCTCTTTCTCTCTCTCTCTCTCGTACGCTTACAGTACTTATTCGAAATGTGATTTTTGCAACAAAGAATATTATTGGATGCAGTACTGTACTACGTACGTATACATACAAAAGATTCATGGAAAAGAAGCACATCCATTACAGTACACACCATTCTAATATGGTATGACTGCATCTGATTTGCGTTTCATGTTCGATTTAATTTTACTACGTACTGAATTATCGTATGATCACATTCTCTTTTCGTGTTTTATTTCTTTCTGTGCTGAATTATATATCATATGTAATGCAATGAACAATCAGTAAGAGCAGATATTACTATAATTACAGTATTAATGGAATTACAGGTAACAAAATATCGTATTTGGTTATCTTCAGATTTCGCGGTATTTTCGAATTTTCCGGAAAATCCGCGATATGTATATATATATGGGTTATGGGAAAACCCCGCGAAGTGGTGAATCCGCGATTGTCGAACCGCGAAGTAGCGAGGGTTCACTGTATATATATATATATATATATATACACATATATATATACAGTATATATATATATATATATATTATACATATATATATATATATATATATATATATATATATATATATATATATATATATATATAAGAAAAAATTAATAATACAACTAACGGATACATTTCCATATCCATGAAAATAATTTAAACTTTTATCACCATTGAAATTGATTATCAAATGAATGGAATGATCGACTTGATATATATATGGTAAGCTTTGAGAAGTATTAGACTTCGGGATAGAGCAAACATAGATATAAGCGCTTAAGGTTTAAGTGACCATTTGATAAAAGAAATCTCATTTATGGTCACCATTTTACGAAAGAATGGAATGTTGAAGTACGTTAGTAATAAGAATGTGTCATGAAAACGGTTCTGATGATGTGATTATTATTCGTATCAATTTCGGTCTGATTTCATTAATAAAATCTCTAGAGATTCATTCTGTTATTCATAATGTCTATCATTATATATCCTGCCCATGTCCATTTCTTTTTCTTACATGTTGTTAGCATATTCTCTACTTTAGTTTGCTCTCATATCCATGTTGTTCTTTTACCGTGTTAATCCCATAATTATCATTTCCATAGTTCTTAGAATTGTAACTAGCTTGTGTTCTAAGGATTTAGTAAGGCTTAAAATTTCTGATGCATGTGATAATACTGGTAGGACCCTCTCATTAAATACGTTTCTTTTTCGAGACAGTGGCATTTTATTTTCATAATCTCTTTGTATTTACCAAAAGTTCTCCATCCCATGCTTATCCTTCGTTTAATTTCGGTCTCGTGTTCGGGGGAAAAACTTACTGTCTGTCCTAAGTACGAATATTCACTAACACTATGTAAAGGTTCATCCATAAGAATTATTTGTTTTATAAATTTTCATTGAACATTATCTTAGTATTACTCTCATTCATTTACAGCAATGCACTTCCGCTTTCTCTATTTAAATCTTTCATCCTCTTTTGCAATTCCTCCCTTGATTCACTAAATTCAGCAAATCTCATGTTATTAAGGAATTTCACATTAGTGTTAATTACTAAATTTTTCAGTCTAAATTCTTAAAACCTTCTAGGCATGCTGTGAATAATTTAGAAGAGACGGGTCTCCCTGACTAACCCCATTCACAATCAGAATTTTCTCACTATCTTTATGCAGTTTTAAGTTGCTGTACTTCCCGTTATTGATATGTTCAAGTATTTTTATAGAACGACTCATCTACGCCTTGCCTTTGAAGGGCTTTCATTACTAATGAAGTTTTGACAGAATCAAAAGCTTTCTCACAGTCTATAAAGGCTATAAATAGTGATTTGTCATACTCTTTTGATTTTCCATTAGTAGGTTAATTACATTGATATGGTCAGTTATTGAATACCTATTTCTAAAGCCTTCCTGTTCTCTTGATTAATTAAAGTCTAGCTGTCTTTCTATGCGGCCTAATATGATATTTGTAAATATTTAATATATTACTGAGAATCAACTTATTGGGCCGTAATTTTTCAAGTATGGTGTGCCTCCATTTTTTGAATTAGTATGTTGATAAAATTTTTCCAAGAATTAAGTATAAAACATTCTTGCAAACATTTTGTGTGAAGTTCAGAGAGTTTCACTACTATAAAATCCTCTCCATCTATTATTGAACTAATTGTTAGGCAATCTTCTCCTGACGCTTTACCTCTTTTCATGCCTTTTAATCCTTTCATTACATCTACTACTGTTACGTTTGGTAGGTGCTCAGGTGTTTCATTAGTTCTATTGGCGAAGTTATTTCCTATACCACTGCAGTATAGTATTGTATAGAATTCCTCTGCAATTGTTATCATTCCATCTCTTTTGCTAATAATATTTCCATTTTCATCCTTTAAAGCAAATACCTGTTGGCGCCCTGTTCAAAGTTTTTTTTTTTTTTTTTTTTTTTTTTAATAAATTTGATGCTTCTTACTTTCTTTAGTGTTTCCTCAGTTTTGGTCTCATTGGGTTTACCAGTGACTTTTGTATTTAGTTTGTTTATTGTTTTGGATAGTTCTGCTAATTCCATTTCCTTCTCTTGGATTTTACCCTCTTTTCCAATCTTTTCTTTATTGGATTTTTTATCGTTTCTAACAGTTTTCCTTGCTATTGATTAAGAACTTTTCCACCTAACTGGTATGCTGATTTCAATACATATGGACTTCAGAAATTTAGCTATTAAATCCCTCGCTTTTCTAGGAAGATGAACCCAGCTCACATTCTAGGAGAGATTGGAGTGATGTAGGCAAATTGACACTTACTACAAACTATGTAGGCCTAGCTGATAGTTTGTTGACTGGAGCGATTTGCATTTAACTTGTAAATTAACAGACCATTCCGAAATAATAGCAAATGTGTGGGATGGTAAAAACTATATATATATATATATATATATATATATATATATATATATATATATATATACATATATATATATATGTATATATATATATATATATATTTATATACAGTATATATATATATATATATATATATATATATATATATATATATATATATTATATATATATATATATATATATATATATATATATATAGAGAGAGAGAGAGAGAGAGAGAGAGAGAGAGAGAGAGAGAGAGAGTATTTTTTTTGCTCAAGTATCCAAAAATACCTTATCCAAATCAAAACTGATTTAACGAAATATTAAATCCACCAAGCTACTATTGACTGCACAATTAAAAATCTGAAATAAGAAATATATTTTTCTAATATATTCGAATACTTCCACCCTTTCCTACAGCCACAGGGGAAGTGGATATGGATTGTGGGGGAGAGGGGGAGATGGGCTTGGAAAGGAGAGGAAAATATGGGGGAGATGATGGGAGTATGAAATATAAAGGTAATGCTTACCATGGTAGGAAAAATAGGATATGGTAAAGACAGAAAAATAGTGGAATTAATAGATGAGGAAAGAAATGAGGAATAAGAAAAGAGGAGAATAAATAAGGAATAAGTGAAGGAGGAACGCAAGTGAATGGGAAAAGAATGGGGAGCTTAGATAGTAGGCTGTTGGGTGAGATGGGAGACCCATAAGAAGAGAATAGAGGATGAAATGTGGGAAGAGAAACAGAAGGGAGGGAGGGAGCAGGAGAAGGAAAGGATATTGGGAGGGTGAGTGAAAGGAGATGATTCTGATACGAATAATTCAAATTCAGTATCAATAGAGAATTCAAGGTCGCCGAGTCATTCAATTAATTATGATCTCTATGGCGAGTCTTGAATATCAATGCGGCGAACAGCTGTGTTCCAGGCCTTGTTTTTCAGGTCCAGGTGCGAAAAAAAAATGTGTTTGAGAGAGAGAGAGAGAGCGAGAGAGAGAGAGAGAGAGAGAGAGAGAGAGAGAGAGAGAGAGTTTATTTAGGTATTGAGAGGGAATGAGATGTTTAGCATTAGCTATTTTAGAGGTTTTTAATGGGACGGCAAAAAAAATAATCTTCCTGCCATTTCTTCAATCCTCAAGTTATTTGGTATGGTAATTCTGAATGTAATGAAGATAAAATCAACATAATTTCACTACTTGTAAATTTCTATTTTCTGGTGAACATTTATAAAATCTTTTCAAACCAATGAAATATTATCATATGAAATAGGAAAATAAGGTATTAAAAATACAGGCAATACGATGAAAAACAATTCGCAAGCGAGAGAAAGAGACGGAGACCAGCAAATTTTAAGCTGAGAGACGTTCTATCAGTTTTCATGATCATGAGTATTACTGTCATTATCGCTGCCTCCAATAATGCTAAAGCTCACTAAAAGAGGAAAAACGCAGTAGGGTTTCGGAGAAAAAGTTACACGAAATATATGGTAAATCAATCAGAAAAAAAAAAAAAACTTCAGGCCTAAGGAACAGAAATCTCTTTCCTGACAAGAACTAGTTGAAACCATTTAGAATGAGCTACAGCGTTTGTGGGAAGAACAGCAATCAAACGATTGAATATAGATGTGGGCGTCTACTGTATCCATAAAAGAAAAAAAAAAACAGAACTGATGAAAGGGATTAGAAAATTGTTTGCTCTATTTATGGGAGAAGATATAAACGGATTCATTATTATTGTCACCCTAAGCCACTCAAAGACCTACTCCCATGAAAGGACAATAAGCATTGAAACATTCACAATCTATGCCTTTTAAGGATGATAAGAAAGAATACAAAAAAAAAATAATAATTAAAAGGAAAACGAAAAAGGAGTGAGAATTTAGAGATGAGAATGTCGGCCATCTTGTGAACCTTTCCCCCAGGTGACTGGAGCTTTAAAATTCTCCTCTCGACGACAGCACGACAAAAATGATTGACACATGAATATGAGGACGGCGGTGTCCACGTCACAGCGTGATTGATCAGCTACTGACCAATGAGCGCTTTGCATGTGTTCACCGAATATCGAATGGGGATTGGGAAAAGAGGGAGATGGAAGCGGGAGGGGGAGCTGAAGGAGGGGAGAGAGAGAGAGAGAGAGAGAGAGAGATTTTATCTCCATATTTATTCTTTAACACCCTACACCTTTCTCTGTACACCTCTTCTTTGTTACATCTTTAAACTTCTCTTTCAGCTCAGATGATTGACTGGTGATGTTTTAGATTGAACCTTTAAAGTGACAGTTTGTCCTTAACTTTTGTTTACGAGATTTAATGGGTAATTCAATCAAGCAATCCATTCCGGTAAAATGGACTTCATTATAAACTAATAATAGACAATATTACGATAATGCAGCAGAAAACACCAAAACCAAACAA
>NC_090740.1:32826981-32846981 GCF_036898095.1 Palaemon carinicauda
AGAGAGAGAGAGAGAGAGAGAGAGAGAGACTAGGCTACACTTGGTAAAATGCCCCTATCTGTAAAAAGGAAAGTATTTAATCAAATGGTCCCATCACTATTTACTTTTCTATCATAAACTTGGAGACTTACTAAAGCCGTAGTACTTAAGCTGATTACAACTCAAAGATCTATAGAAAGAATAATGATGAGAATAACACTAAGAGATAGAAAAAGAGTAACTTGGATACTATAGCAAACTAAAGTATAGGGTATTCTAACAACATGTCATAGAAATAAATGGACTTAGGCTGGACATATAATGGGAATAACAGCTAATAGATTGACAAGAAGAATTACAGAATGGGTTCCTGAATTGCAAACGAAGCAGAGGAAGAAAGGACATGCCTGTAGCCTTTGTCCTGCAGTGTACCAGCAACAGATGATGATGGTGATACTTAGTAAGAAATTTCCTCTTGTACTACACCTCATTTTTCGTTTATTTCTCACGCAAATTAGTTACAGAATTTAATAATCCTTCTACAACACAAAGAACCATTTGGGGATATTCAATCAGCGTCTTCAAAACCAAAAAAAAAAAAAAAAAGGCATAAAGTCATGAAGAGAACACAAGTGATGTCATACACGACTTCATTTTTGCACCAGTATCAACAACCGGAGTACAAAGTTTTGCGGGAAATAATAATAGAGGTCAGAGCATGTGCTTAAATCTGACGAACAATTTCTCCAGAGTATCGGCGTTCTTTTGATTTTAACTGTACATAATCCTAATAGCTCTCTATCTTTCAATCGGTTATACTTTCCTGCAAATTTTTTTTTCATCTCACCTGAATTCACTCATGTTCGTCATCTTGAACCCAAAAGACCGTTGTTTTGGGCAGAAAGATACGTTCCCTGCCAATGACAACATTAAATTCAAATCAGCATGAAGTCATGTTTTATCTAGTGATAGTGGAGTTACACTCTGTAATACAGAAACAATTCATGCTTTTGAGGACCATTAAAACAACTATTAGTACTATTATCTATGTTAGTGGTTGTGATGGCCGATGTGCTAACGTTCCTGGCTGGTGAACGCAAGACTGGGGCTTCAAGTCCAGCTCAAACTCGTTAGTTACTTTGGTAGCTGCAACCTCACCATCCTTGTGAGCTTGGGTTGGGGGGGTTTGGGGAAGCCTATAGGTCAATCTGCTGAGTCATCACCAGCTATTGTCTGGCCCTCCTTGGTCCTGGCTTGGGTGGAGAGGTCTAGGACGCTGATCATATACTGTATATGGTCAGTCTCTAGTCTAGGGTAATGTACTGCTTGATAGGGCAATGTCACTGTCCCTTGCCTCTGTCATTCATGGCGACCTTTGAACCTTTAAAAGAATGGAGCCACATGCCCGGCTATATCTACTTAAGCTAGCAATCATTGTTCTGAAACAATGATTTAACAAATCGTCTTATTCCAATTAGTAAACTACATTCGTCAAAATTCTTGTTTCATTATAAAGTATATTTCTTGGTAAAATGGATCCAAAATTGCTTCCTAGAAAATATGTCATGTTTACTATATTATGCAACTCATCAAGCGCGATTCCTTTGTTCACGACCTTTAGTTTTAAAGGAGTAACCAAGAGCATTGGCTCCTGTTTTTACACATTACATATTAAGGAGCGAACATCGGATTGACTAGAATTCTGTCCATCAAATATATTTAAGTTTACTTAACTTAAATATCGTTAAAATATTGTTTTAACTGTTGTTATTGAAATACGCGCTTAACATATATAAAAGTGGTAAATACACTATAATTACATAACAATTACATAGACACCTTGAAATCATAGGGGTGGATTCTTATCACCACAGTTTTTACATTTTTTTTTTTTCTTGTACATGAGAAGGAAACAAGAGTGTCATTTCCCTTCTAGGTACAGCTGATTTGTCAAACTTTACACTTGCCAATTTCCTTTATTTCCAGAGTAGGACAATAATGGCATGAGAGAAGTCATGGCAAGCATTGAATAAGCGTAATGGATCTCATGAAAGGGAAACTACCCAACAACGCAGGGCAACTCGATTAGATAGACGATCAGATCGCCTGTGGCAGTAGAAAACGGGACATAACTCAGCCGACCATAGAGATCATCCATAATCGACATTATCATCCAATGCGTCTCCCAGAATGGAATAAAAAATGGGAGGAAAAAGAAAAAAAAAGTAGATATCCTAATTACGGGTATAACGCAAATATAATTCACCAGTAATTACAGCCATAAAGCAATTATGAATTATCGTTCGGTGTAGGAACAAGGACCGAACCAATACTTTGCAATGTGTAGACAGGGGGAACGGTGGAACACAGGACGGCGAAGAGTTACGGAGATATTATCAGCTCCGGGTCTTAAAAACCTAATTACAGGTGTGAAATACAAGTAACTCAACATTAATAACAACCCTCCGGCAATTACAAATTGTCAATGAATACAAATGCGTTATTATTCCAAGTTCATGACATGCAAATAATAAGGAACAACAAAGCGAACAAAATAATAAAGCTGTTTTAAGTGAACAGTGAAACATGGAAAGAAAAAACATGGGATACAGTATATGAAAGGGAAGAATTATATATATATATATATATATATATATATATATATATATATATATATATATATATATGTGTGTGTGTGTGTGTGTGTGTGTGTGTGTGTGTGTGGATGACGTAAAAATGTCTGAGGTCTTCGTTCTGGAGTGGACTAGCTTCGGCCGTAACTATTCCAGTTCAGGACAAAGGCCTTGGACATATTTACATTTCTATGCATGTATTCACACACACACAAACACACACACACACACACACACACACACTATTCTTCTTTTTAATGCACTGTATCCCACATAAACACACTCGCACATACGAATATATATATGTAAGTATATATATATATATATATATATATATATATATATATATATATATATATATATATATATATATCGGCCGTAACTAGTCCACTGCAGAACAAAAGCCTCAGACATTTTTACAACAGGATTGGCGTCAATCCCGTTGTAAAAAGGGACTCGTCAAATTCGTTGAATTTGGAGACAGCTTATGAGATCGGTCATGAAATTCTGAGACCATTGGGAAAAATCATTTATGTATTCCAAAACTGATCTTGAAGTTGTTTCAGTTCAAAGAATCTTAAAGTTTTCATCTATCAATTTTGTTTCATTAATTTCAGAATATCCATATATTTTTGTCTTGAAATTCTCATCACCATAACTTTTATATTAATTTAGGTGTAATCGCTCAACCATTGTAGTCCTCTTGAAGAGTCAAAGGGAAAAAAAAGAAAAACTGTGACATGAAACATGTGTCGACGCTAAATAATAAATGAAGAAACATAAATGCAGTTCTTCTATTAATCTGAAAACTATTTGGAGCGCAGATTTTCCAGATTCTGACTTTGATTTTTGGACGCCACTAAGATATTATCTATTCATTAGAAACGTAACGTAACGTACCCAAGTACTATATATATGTGTAAGTGTGTGTGTGTGTGTGTGTGTTGGCAGCACGCCGGAAGAAATAAAGGAAATGAAGAATTGACCGAACGCTTTCGTGTAATAATAACAAGAAGGGCTCAGTCAATTCTTTTTTATTTTTCCTTTTTCCTCTTAGCCTGCTGTCATCTTGAGACATCGCACGTTCTGGCGATTTGTCGTTAATATATGTATGTATGTGTGTGTGTGTGTGTGTGTTCCAAACTAATATAAAATAGTACTCTAACAAATTACTCACAATTAAAAAAAAAAAAAAAAAAAAACTTTTCTTTGTGATGTCTTATATGACAAGGCTTTTCTACATTTGAAATTTAAAGATTTTAGCAGAGAGAGAGAGAGAGAGAGAGAGAGAGAGAGAGAGAGAGAGAGAGAGAGAGAGAGAGAGAGAGAGATGTATTATACTGTATTTTATTTGATCTTTGATATACACGACTGAGTTAGGTTGAAGTCAATTACTAAGTGATAACTCACGTTACTGAGTGCAAAGAGTGCGAATGTTTCTATGTGCTTATGCAAATTTTGCTTTTCTTTGAGAGGAAAGGGAACTAAACCTAAATATCCAGTGTACAAAAATCTCCTTAAATTGTGTCCCTAAAACTTAAACTTAGCTCACACTGTCAAGATGTGTCCTACACATTACAAATACTGACAAGGCGGGTGGCACATAAAGTTACAATATTATTGCAAGGTTCCTTTGCGGTAACAATAACTTTGCTGTAGAATAGTCATAACTTGAGTAATGACTTGATATCCCACAAATGTACCCTAAAAATAAAAAAAAAATAAAAATAAAAAATAAGATCAGGTAAAACACTCACACACCCGAAGAGGAAACAATAAAACACAATTTTTCACGCTGGAATGACGGAAACAATACATTCAATAGAAAACCCACAATCACATCGTATCGAGTAAGTCACAGCCAACCATCACCTTCGCATGTGAGCGGTCTGACTATCAAAAGCGGGCATTTTGTCCTTTGATAACTGGGTAGTCCCTGTTAGATTACGATCAGGGAAGTGTTAGTCTGAATCCGGAATAACGCATCTAGAGTGAGCTCGTTGAATCGGGGGGTACATTTATGATAAAAAAAAAAAAAAAAAAAAAAAAAACGAAAAAAAGTTGAGGACAAGTAAAAAAAGGTTGAGAGAGAGAGAGAGAGAGAGAGAGAGAGAGAGAGAGAGAGAGAGAGAGAGAGAGAGAGAGAGAGAGAGAGCAACCATTGCATATTAAAATGCAACCTTTTGTATCCGGGAACGGAGAATCGGTTTCCGACCCCAGGGTCTGCTGATGATTGTCGGTCCCGGTGTTATATATTGATGTCGATCGCGAGTGAATTATATTGATGCGGCACAGTCTTTGCTGCCTCTCAGATCATTATGGCGAGAAGACTGATGAAGCCTCAAGAAAATACGTACACTTTATAGGTGCAGAGGACGAAGGTAAAGGATATATAGGATTTGAAGGCTCCCAATATAAAATGATATGTAACCACGAAAAACCAATAAAATTACGAGAAAGATATTTATACAGTATACAGACATAAAATGTTCTAAAGGATAAAATTTGAGGTATGGATGCGAAAAGTGTTGAGATTAATTAAAAATGAGCATATAGACTCGGAAATGACATAGGAGGAAAGGGGGGAAGAGAGATACGTAGGCTATGGAAATGCACAGAAAAAAAAAATACTTACAAGAGATGCATATATGTTTAAAAGAATATATAAACCACACAGAAGAGAATGCATAGGATTCCAAAGTGTAAATATGGAAGAAAGAGCTATACGTATATTCCGAAGGTGGGAGGTCACTTACTAAAGGACACTGAAACGATATAGATCTATGGAGACTTTAAGAAATAACATATAAATTTACTCCGATGATAAGAGGATACATGAACTATGAATATGTAACAAGAATTAAAAGTTAAAGAAAAAAAAAATAGATAAAATTAACAGGCTAATAAAGAGGATAACTTCACCTTAGGCTAAGATACATAAACTGTAAAGGCAGAGCGATATTGAAAAACATGCGCATGGACTACAAAGGCAGACCAACTATTGGCAAATGATGTATGGTCACCAAAATGAAAATTACAAATACGAGTTAATAAACAAAATAAGAGAAATTACGTTAACTACAAAAAACTTTTTGGGACAGGTTACATAGACTTCATAACTACGAGTAAACATGGAGAATGATCTATTAACTTAAATGGAATCACAATTGGAAATGAATGTAAGTATTCCAAAGCAAAAAGGGCTCAAAGAGCTCGTCAACTACAAAGGAAAGGTGATGATAACTCGAAATAATACGAGGATTCTGAAGGAAAAAGGACGATAGGAAAACAATACCAAGACTTCAGAGATAAAAGCACAATTGGAGAAAATAAATTCAATCCACGCGTATGATTATAATTGAAAAAAAAAGGACACAAAGGCATCATGTCATACTTCAAATGGAAGAGGACAATTATACAATTATTATACACCGCTTCGAAGAAATATATACACGCTGAAGGTTAGAACACAATAAGAATAGTGACAAAAAGATTTAAATATTTGCATCACAAATTAGACGACAGTATTGAAAAATGCACTGCCAAGGTGATAGGATAGTTACTATTGGGAAAATGATAGATAGACTCCACAGGCCCACGGGAAGATGGGAAAATGAGCCCCTAGTGGTGGGAAGAACGCTTTGATGATAATGGGAGAGTATTTTGGGAGGGAACTCACTCGACGGGATGTGTGCGAGTGAATGAGTGTGTGCGTATGTGGAGAAGCTGAGTTATGTACGAGAGAAATGGTAATGAAAGAAAAAAATCGTATTAAAGAGAGAGAGAGAGAGAGAGAGAGAGAGAGAGAGAGAGAGAGAGAGAGAGAGAGAGAGAGAGAGAGAGAGAGAGGCGGTAATTTAGACAAGGATAAAGGAAAAGTACTATTGCAAAAAGATGACAAATCATGTAGCATTAAAGAAAACTATCAGTTGTCTGGAAGAGGAGTTAGAAAAGAAAAGAAAAAAGGTGGCCGAACAGGAAAATTAATTTACTATATAATAGCAGGTATAGAAAATTATACCAGACAACGCAATTCTATGTAAAAGGATACAGAACATGCGTGATGCAATAGCTAGCATGAATGATTCACAACATTTAATTGTCAAACAATATTATTTAAGAAAATCAATTTACATTCCTTTTAATAGTCAGTTTTAAAAATTGCTCATCCTCCTAGTAGACATCGAGCATTGAGAAAAATAAAAACTTCTAATTGGAAGTATCCTCTAGAATTTTTGCTGGTATAAGTTACTTTGTGTACTTAAATGTCAGTAAACGAATCATGATCCATCCCAAAAGCAAGTAAACACTTGGAAAAAAAAAATCATTCGGTAGTCCTATACTCAGCATTCTATTGACTGATCCAGATTTTCGACGGTTATGTTTGACCGATTCCGACTAATTTTTCTTTTATAATTGGCAAGCAAAATAACGCATGTAAATAAGCAATAAACCCTTTTAAAAATCTCTTAGGGTAATTACAAAGATATAATTTTCTCCTTATATAGTTAGGAAATCTTTGTACCAATTTTGGTTAACAGATTTTCGGACATATCGCAGTGATAACACAAGTTATTTTTCGAGGTAATGGTTTTTTTCTGACTGAACATTTTCCTATTCTAAGCAGCCAATATAAAGTGTTCTAGAAAGGAGAATTGATCTTGGCCAGGCTGTTTCCCATTTTCAATCTGCAAGTTGACTATTCACCTATAATTAGGTTTCGAACAGAACCTGTTTTCTCCTAAAATGTCATTTTGTTTCAGGTCAGAATAATCATTACATACACTAAAATATGTTGGATCCAAGCAATGATGTAATCAAATAGGAAATTCATCTAAATACACACACGCACACACACACGTGTATATATATATATATATATATATATATATATATATATATATATATATATATATATATATATATATATATATATATGTATGTATTCCAAGCCATGGACAGAAAATATATAGATGTATGTTAGTTTGATTTTATACAGTGAGATAATTGGCCATTTTAAGAGAAATCATGACTTTTGCCAAATGATCTTGAGATCATTAGACTCTCTTGAAGACTTTTGGCGACAATGTTTTTCCATCACAGTAGAGATTTCCATAAATTTAGTAGATTCAGCATATTGACAGAGTAACAATGCCCTCCTTGCTCATAAAGAGAGTCAGTACCACTCGAACTTTCACAAGAGTAATTGAATGCCCAGCTGTGCAAAGTGCTATCACGAACATTTGTAATAAAGTCAAAATAACCTATGTTCCTATGTTTAAGTATCCGTGTATATATATATATATATATATATATATATATATATATATTATATATATATATATATATATATATATATATTATATATATATATATATATATATATATATATATATATATATATATATATATATATATATAATATATATATAATATATATATATATATATATATATATATATATGTTTATATATATATATATATATATATATATATATATATATATATATATATATATATATATATATGTATATATATATATATATATATATATATATATATATATATATATATATATATATATATCAATTTCTCTTGCATTATTATGTTTTTGGTTAGATACAACATATTGTACTATGTATATGGATCAATTTGACTTGTATAACCAAATGAAGTTCTGTGAGAGAGAAAAGTTTTTCTGAAACTTATTTTTAGGAGATTAGCTAAACTTGCAAGATTGCAGGTGGGAAACAGCCTGGCCTCGACCCATTCTCCTTGTTAGAACCCTTTTTTTGACTGTAAAAAATATGAAATAGTGCAAAGTCAGAACATTTTCCATCGATATGGGTAAAGTGTGTCAGCTGTGCCATACTGAAAAAGTGTTAACCAATACGCCAAAATCGGTGCAAAAAATTTAAATATATAAGGAGAAGACTGAGCAAATAAATTCAGTAAAATCTGTTCGTATCATTATCATAATCATAAGAGTTTTTTCTTATAAAAGATTATAATTTGCCTATTTGGTTTCCCTAAGATGAAAAATTGGGCGGAATTGAAGGGCAGCATGGAGCGGGTAGAGTGGGTCTTGTAATATTGTGGAAAATGGTTTTCGTCTTCAAAATTTTTTCAAAACTTCGTAAATTTCTAAACTTCTTCGAAAATCAAAATCTTATATACAAATTTCTATTTAGTTACCCTATATATTGATAGGTATATTAACTGTTCAACGAGCCCTGAAGACAGTCAGGAGTCAATGGCTGGAACTTCATTAGGTGGGAAAATTTTAACTGAACATAAAAAGAGATTTTCCTTTTCACTCTCTGAAGATCAAGTGTTATCTTGAGATGACAAAAGCCCATGTTCCTACACACACACACACACACACACACACACACACACACACACACACACATATATATATATATATATACATATATATATGTATATATATATATATATATATATATATATATATATATGTGTGTGTGTGTGTGTGTGTGTGTGTGTATGACAATTTTTTGGTACTTTTGTATATGTGCATCAGATTCGATCCCTGAACTCTTGATAGTAGATAAAAAGTTTTATAGAATGCATTTTTATCCAATCATCCTTATGCTATGTCAAAAAACTTTACTAAACGAGAAAAAAAAAATAAAAAAATTTCATCTGTATTTTCAGGTAAGATTTATATTATGATTAAAGAACGTCATTGGGTCCTTTAACTGGCCAGTTAGTACAATACTACATTGGATCCCTCTCTCGTTACGCCTCATTTTTCACACGCCTACACACAAACCGAATGATCTGCCCTATTCTTTACACGTTCTCCTCTTTCCGAACACACTGACAACACAAAGATAACCGAATAACTCTTCTTCAATTA
This sequence comes from Palaemon carinicauda, assembly GCF_036898095.1. Classification (NCBI taxonomy): domain Eukaryota; kingdom Metazoa; phylum Arthropoda; class Malacostraca; order Decapoda; family Palaemonidae; genus Palaemon; species Palaemon carinicauda. The sequence continues at coordinate 32,836,477 of NC_090740.1, forward strand.
AGGGGATAACTATTGCACTGTTATTGTTCAGTGGCTATCTTCCACTTTGCAAGGGTAGAAAAGACTTTTTAGCCATGGAAAGCAGTTCTAGGAGAATGGCACTCCAAAATCAAATTATTGTTCTCTAGTCTTGTGCCATACCTGCTGTACCATGGTCTTCGGCTGTCATGGGTTAGAGTTCAGGAGCCTCAGGGTACGCTCAGGCACACTAATCTATCTGTTTCCTTATTTCCTTTTCTCACTGGACTATTTTCCCTGTTGGAGCCCTTGGTCTTATAGCAAGATGCTTTCCAACTAGGGTTATAGCATGGCTAATAATAATAATAATAATAATAATAATAATAATAATAATAAGTCCAACAGTTGGGACGGTGTATAACAATCACCTAAAGATAATAAACTCCGCGTATACAAGTTTGTCTAGGATTAGCATTATGATAATGATTACAGTAATAACAATTCGAAGAAAAAATTTTATACATTTGTTTAACATCTTTTCGGTGTACGGAATAAAAAAGACTTCACATACCTCAATTCATAAATGATACATTATAACTGTTACTGTTTAACTCTAAGGCTTTAACCTAAACATAACCCATTAAAATATTACCTTCATCCTCTAATTTTCTTTTTCCCTTTCAAGGAAAAAATATCATTGAATGTTCATCAATTCAAAATATTTGATATCTTTACACAAGCCAAATTTCAAAGGCAAATAATTATTGCAAGAGGGAATATTGGACAGTGCACTCAACACTGAAGAAGAATGGAATATTATGAGAAATAAAATGTGCATAACCGTAACTGGAACAATGTAGGTCAAATATCTGTTATAAAATAAAAACAATGATTATAATTACGGCATTGCATTGTGAACTTGAAGCGGTTAACAAACTTGATAATCCTATTTTTGTTTTTAATTTTAGTGGATTAAAAACAAACTATGATCTTTCTAATGGATGTATAGAACGAAATATCTATGAAACATCACAAAACAAGTTCTATTACCATGACGAGAAATAAGGGAATTTCTTAGTTTATGCGATTGGGAACAATCATAGCTAAAAACAAGGCTCTTATTACTTGGGCAGGGCATATATAAGCACAGTTAGCGTATTAAGTAGTTAAAAATTTTCCTTTAACTTCAAACGTGGACGTAGACATAAAAATGCTGTATCTACAGAATACAATGGTCACAACAACCATTATTGCAATTCTGTGTTGGTTACAGTCTGAAAAGACATTTTATTTTCGAAAAAAGAAAAGAAAACACTGTTATTAGAATAAAACTATATGTTGTCACTAAACATACCTTTAAGTTTCGAGCAAGATCAACTACAGAATGTATTTCCAATTTTGCCTCGAATCCTAAATAATTATACGTTGACTTCGGTACAAAGGCCCCGTTTCAAATTTCAGAAGTTAGAAAATATGCCAGGCCGCTACAATCATCATTATTCTTGTTTCCTCGATTTCAACTTATAGTAGCAATGATTAGAATTTTAAACTGACAAACATAAAGAATGAAGAGTATGCCCTCGCAACGTGTTCGAGTTAGAGCAGAAGGTCGATTAAACTAATCATAATAGAAATATCTTCCATAAGTAAATCAATGAGTTGCTATGAATTTCACAAAATGGACGTACTTATAAACCTATTGTAAGGTTATTCCCAGATAAAATCAGCGTTAAAACGTAACTCTTGTTAGCGTAGGAGATAATAGAAAAATCATGCAAATGTTGATACAAGCATCAAATTTGGCACATTTGCTTTTCAAGTGACACTAATCAAATCTGGCCAATTGGGCAAATGAAAATCAAAGATGGTGGCCATTTTTTAAGATGGCTGTCAAATTAGCTGCCCGAAGTCAACGTCTTGCTTAGAAGTGTTTGTAGTTGCTTAAGTTGTATGATATACATATGTTTTCAAGGCTACTGAAGTAGATTTTAATATTTATAAAGCATGCTGATAAATATTTTTCAAGATTTTATTGCTTATTAAGCAAAATGATATACATTTCACTATTTTTTTTTTAAAGATAGTGTCCTAATTGTCTGCTCTTCATTTTTTAAGCCTCTTAAACTGCAGTCAGAAGGATGAAAGTTGAGAAAGTTCTAGAGCTTCCAGATCCATATACCAATATTCGACCCACATACAACAAGCAAAACTCCAATCCTCCTCCAGTAGCATGCCAACCCTCCCCAGAACCACAGTTGATCTTGTCAAACTTGAACGAAGAATATTCTTGGTTGGAGGAAGCCCACTTCACTGGGATGTGGCGATGCAGTTCGCATCACATGGGTAGCCCAACAAGCAACACAGAAGTAAAACCAATCATTTAAAGTAAACATTCCCCACCTGCGAGACCAAGCTCACTCTGATGGAATGATGAAGCATGCCCTGGTGAAGGTCCATTATACAATGGCTTTCCCGAACCCATGCGAGGCACCTACCATTGATGCCGAACAATTGTTGTATCCTCTGGCAAACAAATACAATTGACATGGCACTGAGTATGATAAGAACAAATTCGTGATCATGCTCGGTGGATTTCATAAAGAAATGGCTGCACTGACTGATCATGATCAGTAGGAACATTACTGCTTGTCAGTGGCTGGACCAGTGCTATTATGGAAGCAGAGGTGGCCTCATTTGTACATCAGAATCTTACCTGTCTGCATCCAGTGTCATCAGGACAAGACAAGCACACCAGATCACTGTATGCTGCTTGTATAAGCTTATGCAAAAGACATACCATGATTACTGTTCTGAAGAGTCTTGCATGTCAGATAAAAACTTTGAAGACTGGGGTGAACAATGGAGGAGAGTCCACAAGTTCAGTTCTGAGATCTAGTGCTAGACATGGAGCTCACCATATTCACTCTGATCTGCTCCTTCAGAGAAGGGGACTTTAACTTGTACTTTGAAGTGCTTTCAGAAATGGTGGTTTACTTCTTTGCAAATAAGTGTCAATTATGTGCGATGGATGATTCACTTCCCAGATATGGTGTTATTAGATCAACAACGTCCAGATGAAGCCAGGGAGTTTCATAAAGAGAACTTTGATGTCAGTCTAGAAGATAATTCTCTGTGCTAGCGATCAATCAAGCACATGTGCAAAATCATGCATTGATCAAAGGTGATGGGGGAGCAATTCAAACAATCATCCACCTAAGAAGCGCTGATGAATTGTCAACACTTCATAGGTGAATAGTAGTTGGACCTGGAGTTAGAAGTCTGGTAACTGAATACGAGGCCATAGCTGTTATAATAGATGCCACCTACAGCAGCTGACACCATGCAATCTTTCTTTGAAAAGGTGATGTCACTCTGCAGTGATGCATGTGACGGGGATCCCATTCCATGAAGAATTAGCCGACCTGCTGGTGTTAGACATAAAGAACAATATAGATCTAACTATTGCTTGAATGGTAGCTACGCATTACTTTTGGGGAAAGAGCAGTTTAAATCATTCAAGGAAGGACTAAAGGATGAAGGTGACAGTCCTTTCTACCATCCAATAAAACAAAAACAAAAAAACATTGATTTCTTCACACAAAAAGAGGCTGAGATAATTGCTAAGGAGAAAGTCTTTAAAGATGAATGCCAGCATAGGCAGTGTGACTTGCAAAAATCCTTCAAGCATGAAAATCAGTCACACCCTGCATCTCTAAGTGGTAGGGGGAAGTTTCATACGAGTCAAAAATCACATACGAGTCTTCCCAGACAGAGAACCAGAAGCAGGTACGATAATTGTTGATGGAACAGCATTGATAAGTGCCATACCTGAAAGGCATTTTATTACGATGTCAAAGAAAACATTATCCAAAATGTGGAGTACTACGGCAACAGTATGAGTAAGTGGACATAGTTTTTTATGTATATAAGAAGTTTAAGTTTGAAATCTAAGACGAGATAAAAAAGGGGACAAGGAAACGAAATGAATGATTTGAAGTTCTCTTGCATTCTGACATCAAAGGTCATTGATGCCGAATAAGGAAACAAAAGAGGAGTGATAGGAACAAGTAAGACATCAGTTAATTGGCACAGCTTCCTTTATGATGTAAGCAACAAAACTGAGCTGTTTCACTTCCTTGCAAAGAAGATGTCACTAGCAACACAATGAAGCCTGTGGTTGCAGTGTACCCATGTTGTCACAAGACAGCTGACACTCATATATTTGTATATGCCAGGGATGCAAATACTAATGGGAGAATGTCTATTATCATTAGGGCTAATAACATGGACGTGCTAATCATAGCAATATCTGTGCTGACATCCACACAGGAAAAGTCTTGAGAAAATGAGGTTAGTTTCAGCAATAGAGCTTGAGAAAGCTAGAGGGTTCCAATACTTTTATGTATTCACTGTATTATGTGTTAACGTAATTTTTGCTTTAATCTTTATCATCCTTGTTTCTGTTTAGTTTAACGTTTTGTTTCTTTTCTGTATTTTCCGAATCCTTGGTGGGAAGAGACGCCGAGTTTACTAGTGATGAACTCGTTTGCTAAAGTGAACAGTCTGAGCTCAAGGTTTCCAAGACATACTTCAGCAGCTGGCTTGTGTGGGTTTTTACAAGGAATGCAACGCCAAGTTTCGACGCCTTTTAGCAGGTGCATTTCTGCCACCTGTGGTGTTTTGCAGTTCCTGGTGTTCTCTTCTGCAGTCCGCAGAGCCGACACAGAAATACCGGCTTAGAGGTGGACTTGGGAGAGACACCCCCGTCGACGCATCCTCACCATGGTCAGCTGCAGGAGCCTTGGAGCTCGTGGTGTCATGTAGGGAGACAGTTACCAGGTAGGAGCCATTATTAACCTTTTTTGGATTGGGACTCTATTTCCTCCCTTTTATGAGGGATCCTGCCGAACTGCACTCCCTACGGTAGCTGAGTGTCTTTGGAGTCACTACATTGCTTGGAGCTGTGGGTGTTTTCCGCCAGCCTCAAAGAGTGTGAGAACATTAATGTATTTAGTGTTTTGTTTAGTTTTTAAGTTTTTTTATTTGACTCTCTCTAGTTGAGAGTGTGTTGTTTCCCGTCGGGAAATGTTGTTGCTTACACATTTGGGTGTTTAATTATTTGACTCTCTCTCGTTAAGAGTGTGTTGTTTCCCATTGGAGAGTGTTGTTAATAATCAATTGGATAAGTGTTCATTGTTAATTGTTATTTAAGTGTTAATTGCTAATTATTAGTTGTTAAGTGTTAATTATTAACTGTTATTTGTTTGGTGTTAAGTTGTTAAATTGTTAGGTAGTCACAAGGTTGGCTTTTCTACAAATTGTTGTTATTAAATATTGTTAAGTTTTCCCGTGTTTTCATTTTCACTGACCAAATTTTATACCAAATATTACTTATATTACTGACCTCTCATATCGTGCAATAAGAACTTGCACCACGGCCTGACAAGGGTCGTAACACACTGGATGTAACATCGTGTCTACCTTCGTGGGAAAGGGAAGAAATCTGCATGGCTGACTTAGAACATATTTGGTGATGTTTCGGAAGCATTCACTAATCTCAGCCAGCATTCCACATTGACTCATGATCTTAATATGCAGAGGCTGGATATATTTATTGACCTCATGAATGACAGATCAAGTGCAGCTGTTAGTTTGGATGAAACAAGCATAAGCCATACAAATAAATTCCATCAACACAAGCAGGCCTCAGTGGACACGTAAAGCTTGCAGTCTATCAGGCTAGGATCGTCTGAGGCCAACTAACCCTCTCCAATCCAGATACGAGCAGACATGCTAAACTGGGGTGGATAAAGACAGGAGAGATATGAAAGATACGTCGGACAACACTAACCCCTATTGCAACAAGTTATCGGGAACTGACAACGTATTTCTCTAAGAAAGGTTGCAAAGAAAGATGCAGGTGCTTGCCGTCAGCATTCCCCTGCTCATCACTCCGTAGCTGCGTATATGAGCAGTTGCAGCTGGAGGACCAATGGCATGGTTTGAACACTGGGGTACAAAAATTACAAAATGAAAAAAAAAAAAAAAAAAAAAAAAAAACTGACCATCTGGTGGCAATTTTGTAAAAAAAGGAAAAAATAAATAAGTAAATAAATAAAAAAAATAAAACTAATAAAATAAAAAAGGAATAAAATCTTGAAAAATATGTCACTTTGCTTAATAAGCAATAAAATCAGGAAAATATGACATTTTGCTTTATAAACATTACAATCTACTTCAGTATGGTTGAAAACATGGGAATCCATATCTAGATCATCGGAATCGGGCAACTTAAATACCTTTAAGCAAAACATTAACTTCGGGGGACTAATTCATGGCTATCTTGAAAAAATAGCAGCCATCTTTGATTTTAAATGTGGTAATTGGCCAGATTTGACTCGTATAACTTGGAGAACAAGTGTGCCAAATTTTATGCTAATATCACCATTTGCACGTTCATTAAAAATTGTACTGTAATGATTTTCATACTCAATGTAGTTAGTAAAATAAGGTGCAAGGTATGGGGGAGGAGCGGCGAGAGAATGGTAAACACTACCAAGAAAATCTAAAGGTAACTTAATTTAAGGAGAAAAATATCTTTATACAGCTAAGAAAATGCCACGTAATTATAGAATATTGTAAGCATTACTATTCCAGGTAATGTAAGTGGGAAAATCCCGCGTATATGGAAGCAAATACCTGTAGGCAAGGAGCCTTTCAAACAACATAGTGTGAAAAATACGGAGCTGATGGGAAAGAAATGCCAACACAAAGGAAGAAGAATAGTTGAGATGTGTCGGGTAAAACATACGGTGGTACCAAGGAAGGAAAACATCACGCATAAAAAAAAATAGTTTAATACTGCAAGGAAGTATTCCTACACCGTGGAATATTCTGTTCTGAAATTTAACGAAATCACTCTAAGAACTAAAAATATTCTACAAAATACAAATAAGTCCAAATTGCGTTAAATAAGATATTAAGTAACATATCTAATGGGCATGAACATTTCAGATAATGCTATAAGGAAAATATCGTCCTCCGAGAAAGAAAATATTACTGAACACAGGAATATTCCTGACAATTGAGTGTGGAAAATAAAGGGGTGAAAGGGTAAAGGAACTAGTACACAAATTTAAATATTCCAGACAATAATGAGAGGATATTTTGGAGCTGGAAAGGAAGGAAAATGACACGTAACGAAGCAAGGAATAATCCTGATAAGGTGTGGGGAAACCTCATTCAGCAGTGGAAGAAAATTCAAAACATTGAAGTAGGGAATATCCCATACAGTTATAGTATAAAATATTGGACACACGTAGAAAAAGGAAAATGCCACACCACAGAGCAAGAAGAATACCAGACATTAGAGAGGAAGAAAAATAACACATCACGGAGCAAGGAATATTCTAAATGATGACCAGTGGAAATTTGCGTCCTGCCTAGAAAGAAGACTGATCCATTGCAATACAGGAATATTCCAGATAAAGCAAGGATTAAGAAGTCATGCAAAAAGGGGGAGGCGAAGAATAGCCCCCGAATTACAAAAAAAAAAAAAAAAAAAATTTAAGAAAAATTTGTTAAGAAAAATAAAACATGATAGGAATATACCAAGCAATGTATTGAGATAACGCTCCAATGGCAGGGAAGTATTACACAAAAAAGCAAGATTATCCATATACAATATTAGTCGCAATATACAACGTTGCAGATGAGAAAAAAATGACAATATTGTAAGGAAAGTATAGTGCTTCATAGAAAGTAAAATATCCCATTGCAAAGTATGGCCCTTTCCAAATGAGGTAGGAATGAGTAACCAAAGTAAATAATGTCTTAGATAATATTGTGATGAAAATGTAGATCCTGCAAATGAAGCTAGATGGTAGGGGGGGGTATATTGGCTTCAGATTAAAAGAGGCAAATTTTCGTATGACATTTACACAAAATAAGAAATTAGAATTGATCTGGAAAAAAAATATATAAGAAGCAAATGATATCTCACAACAACACCACCATGATATAAAGAGGCAATTATAACATGGTATAGGATGGATATAAGAAGGAAAATGACAAAAGCTTTAAGAAAATTGGAATACTCAGCAACATCTACTAACAAATACCGGTGATTTTAGAAAGGAAAATATAGAAGCTGTCAGAGAATACCATATATTATCACACAATAAGAATTAGAGCATTGATAAAAAATATAGTGCAACATAGGAATTATGCCGTACAGTATAACAGGACAAATAAAACCCTTTGTATCAAGGGATATTTAGATGAGGTAAAAAAATATACAAGAAAATTCATAAATAAAATTAAAAATGTGACAATAAAAAATAAAGAATATTTAGAATAATGGTTGCATACTTCCGACATAATATACAAACCAGTTAAACATAGATAAAAGGAAATTGGGTAAGAATTAAATTGGAAACCTTAATAGATGATTGCCAAATGCAAAACTAAGCGTGAGAATCTCAAAAACCGAAAATGCTAACTGGTATAAACGGATCTAATAAAGCAAGAAACATTAATATCAATAAAAAGAAATGTTTCCAATAGAATACTCTTTAGGTCAACAAAGCAACACTGAATTTATAAGTAGATGGTTGCAGGACCGCTCTATAAAACCAGACGACTTCTGCATATAAACCAACCTATTTAGACGAAAGAACACAGAGCTAGCCACTTCCTCCATTACAAAACAATATTAAAAAACGAAAAGGAAATACATCCGGAAGACGTACAGAACAACATGGTAAATAACAAGGATTATTATAATACTGATAAGGATAGCAAAGTTGATGAGAAGTCATAAAAATGATATAAGGAAATCAGCACTTACAACGTTAAAAAATGCATCGAACTTCCTGTGCTAATAATTGATCCACTTACGAAGATACAATCAAGACAGTATATTGAGAGTGGTTACTTTAATATATATTTCGGAAGATCTCATTCTTTTTCCTGCATCCTCAGGAGGTAGATGGCAAGACAGGAATAAAGCAAGGTAAACCAAGAACGAATTCGATAGTTACAGAAAGGATCAATATATTATATCTACATTGACGGTTCTTTATTTATGCAATTTATTCAAGAAAATGTTAATACTACTACTACTACTACTACTACTACTACTACTACTACTACTACTAATAATAATAATAATAATAATAATAATAATAATAATAATTATTATTATTATTATTATTATCATTATTATAATACTAAAAATTATGAAACAATAACAGCCATGTATTACTTAGTTCTTTAAAGGTGCTCTTAAACTCAGAAAAATTAGCATTGACATTTTCTTTCCCATTTTAGAACTCTTAATTGGTTCAGATAAACTAGAAAATATGAAAATTATTTAGCATCAGTTAAAACGCCAATGTTAAGATGAGACAAGTAAATAGCCTCGAATAATTCTTAGAGTACAATTACCGACATATCAGCAATCATATATTTTCCGATATATCAATAGGTAACACGGAAAAAGCCATCGTTGTATGTTTGGCTTATTAAGCAAATTTAGTGAATTTTAATGCCTGACTGCCTATTTCACTAAACCCAGACCTACAAACACAGACGCATATATAATAGTGCGCGCAAACATTCTATATACAGTATATATATATATATATATATATATATATATATATATATATATATATATATATATATATATATATATATATATATATATATATATATATACATATATATATGTATATATATATATATATATATATATATATATATATATATATATATATATATATATATATGTATATATATGTATACATATATATATATATATATATATAGAGAGAGAGAGAGAGAGAGAGAGAGAGAGAGAGAGAGAGAGAGAGAGAGAGAGAGAGAGAGAGAGAGAGATAGGTATAAATATATATACACGTATAATATTGTGTATGTGTCCAGATAATTTAAAAAATCAATAAATACACCATTAAAGATATCAAAACCAATCTATGAAACTTTAACCATAATAAAGATGAACGCAAAAGTCAACCATTTAGCCCATAATTAATTTACTTTTGTAAATAATCCACATTAAAAAACACACAAACATAGGTCCTTGCAGATTTGGAATGTGTAAATAACCAGGGGGGGGGGGGAGGGAAGGAATGTTTCCGTAATCCCCCACAAATCCTAGCAAACATTCTCCCAATCGGTGACACATCGCCGGATCGTATTTTCTCAAGTAGCAACCTTGGCTTTCTATGTGGCCAATCAGTGTTTAAATAATAATTCAAACAAGGAAGTTTTTCAAATGTCCTCGTATTTTCATGAATAGAAGTCATATGTCCAAAATAAACTAGATCTTTGATGTATTCTGGAAAAACAAAAATGATTTATACATCTCATTGCATATTGAAGCCGGTTTAATATTGATCAGTTTCAAATCAAATGTAGGTTAGCAAGCAAATGCTAGTTAACAAATAAAACCGTGATGTAAATATTCAATAGGTTAAAAAAATAATATAAAAAATAGAAATAAGTAATTTTATGTGCCATGCTTA
>NC_090740.1:32851981-32894481 GCF_036898095.1 Palaemon carinicauda
GGGCTCGATTCGTGTTTCCACCTTGGGCTCTGATCCGGAGGTCGGTAAGAGAATCCAGACCTTAATGTATCAAAATATATGGCTTATTTGAATATGAAAAACACGTCTAAATGTGCAAAATTTATCATATTTACATATATACATATTTACATACATATGCACGCACAACCAAATACACTCGCACACACACATACGCAAACATATATATGTGTATATATATATATATATATATATATATAATATACATATATATATATATATATATATATATATATATATATATACATATATTATATCATATTATAGTCCCATGGTCTGGGAAGTATATATATATATATATATATATATATATATATATATATATATATATATATATATATATATATACATTATATATTATGGCTGGCAAGCTATACAACCTCTCGAGTTCCAAACTCACCTGTTTGTTTTTACATTAATCTGCTATATTTGAAAATATTAATACCTGAGCTCTGAGACAATTGTATAACTCGCTGACAGCAATATGTAAAAACACTGAATATCCAAAGGGATCTTAAGTACACTGAAAACAAAACTGGGTAATTATTATCAAGAACTAATGTATTCAAACAACCCTTTACTTCGAATCTTTAACAGGGATACGAGAGAGTTCTTTGAAAACAGTGGTGATTAATATAATACACTCTTCACAAAAATGAATATATTCCAAGAAAATTACAACAATTTGATAGAATTTACATTAAAAAATAAATCACTCGAAATATTAAGTCTAAGCAAAACTTAGACTAAGAGAAAAGAAATTAATACTTATGAAAATTACACAATCACTTGTTTCACTTGAAATAAAATTTTACACCATCATTTAATCTTGATACTTAATGAAAATAGTTAACCTTTAACACTCTAAGGATTAAATTCGTGAAGAAATTACATAAAGTAGCTGATAAACTTACGAATTTTAGCTCACATGAAGTAACCAGATAGTGATACAAAAATGCTTCATGTTTCTTAATTGCACAGGGCCAGTTACCAAAATATAAAAAACACCAACACACATAATGACATTATTTGAAATCACCTATAAAGTCTTCTCTAACATTTCAAAACACTACACACAATATACGTTGGGCACAAAATCACTTTGGAGAGGATACTCTCAAGGCACTTGAGAGAGGAGGATGAACTTTGGTTCGTTCACAGGGAAGGCTGTTTCTCTTCTGCCTGATGCATCCCTAGGAGCACATATATGTGAACTTAGTAACTTCTAGATCAGGGGTGTCCAACCTATGGCGCACGTGCCAACAGTGGCGCATTGCACGATTGCAAGTGGCGCACTATACCCGAGATAATAAAAGAAAAAAAATATGTCTGCTCATAAAAATATATTACTAATAATACTGATTTCTAGAAAAAATAAAAAAAGAATTTAAGGGGACCATCTGCTATGTCCTGCATTTTTATTGCTAATTATTCAAAAACCACCATTGCTATATATGTTTTGGACCTTACAGATATATAATACATTCATCATATACAAGTTTCAAGTCATTTGATCAAATATTTTTTGATTTATTAGCACATATGATTTTCAAAATAAATTTAGGTACAAATTTCTCCACTAATATGTCACCAATTGTATTGAAAATCATACCATCAAAACTTCTTTATAAACCGATAATTCTGTCTACCAGATTTTTTGTTTTCCTTTTTCCTTTTTTTATGAATTTTTTCTTAATTCTCTTCGTCTAGGCGCAAAATAATCATGAAAAAAAAGGAGAAAAAGGAAAAACTGCCAAATATGTCCAAATCACCATACTTAAGGATTGAAAGGGGGTTAAAAATTATGTGGCGCATCTGAATTAGAAGTGAATAAAAACTGGTGCATGGGAAAAAAAAGGTTGGCCACCCCTGTTCTAGATGATTCTAAATAGATTATTATCGTGGCTTGGGGGCCGGATTAGCGGCATAAGGTTCCAATGATTAAACTTTCGAACGCATACCAGCATAACAGCGAGACTATTCTATCTCAGCTAGCTTCGTTCACCTACCGTTCTCACAAATAAAAAAGACACAATCTAACGCTGGGGTTTTCGAGAACCATCCAAAACACCTGGCAGATATAAGAATTGCGTATTTCCTCAAAAACATCCATCAATACCTCATAAAAATATAAAAAGAAAATTACATAAACCTTGTTCATACCTCGTAGGGTCATATAACACGCTTAAACAACTTACGTAAGACTTTGTAACAAAATACGTGAAATAAAAAGATAATTCTTAAAAATAACGTAAATTTAAATATACTGACTTGAATGAAGAATACAATGAAATTTACGACGATAGTCTTACGTAATTTACATACAAAACTAATATCTACATTAGAGAAACTCGCCTTATGAGCTGGCTATTCACCCCTTGAATATATAAACTAGAAATTCATATAATGATATATACATATATATATATATATATATATATATATATATATATATATATATATATATATACATATATATATATATATATATATATATATATATATATGTATATATATATATATACATATATATATATATATGTATATATATATATATATATATATATATATATATATATATATATATATATATATATATATATATATATATATATATATATAATAGCCTATATACATACATATATAGTTTCACCATATACATTTTCCCCTTGAAGCTGATAGCAAATTTCCAAGAGTTAAGCTGCTAGTCCCAGGCCTTTCTTCTAAACTCCAATGGATTTACACCTAGGGGGATCGTGGATGATATTTCAGATCGTATGCAGTTTCAGACTCGAAGCCAGAAGACCTCTGTACCGCATGACCACATTACTGTATACATGTTCCTACACTGGAGTTCACTAGGGATGAAAGGTCCGGTATTCTGTCTATTCTATAGAATAATCTGAGTTGAAACACGCACACACACACACACACACACATATATATATATATATATATATATATATATATACATATATATATACATATATAATATATATCTATCTATCTATCTGTATATATATATACATATATATATATATATATATATATATATATATATATACATATATATATATATATCTATATATATATATAATATATATATATATATATATATATATATATATATATATATATATATATATATATATATATGTGTATATATCAACACATACATTCTGTATATTCATATATATATAAATATATATATACATATATATATATATATATATATATATATATATATATACAACACGCATATGCATATACATACATACGAACTGTATATTCATATATCAATATAAATATATATAGCGGTAATTTATTAATTTTACACATTATGAAGTAAAATTTATACTTTTATTTGATTTTGGCGAATAACTTTTTTACCATAGAAATATGCTTCCATTTTAAGCTATCTTCAACTCATAATTTTTATTTTAGTTATTTTGCTTAGCTATGCTTGTAGCAATAAATCATAACCAATTGGCTTTATAATGTCACTGAAATGAGTATTCCAAGGGGAAAAATGAATAAATTTTACATTGCCTATATAAAAAAAAGTTATAACTAGTTCTCGGGAAGGTATTATAATTTTTTCCTAATGATTTTACACAAAAATATATGGTATACATTTAATTGAAAATTGTATAAATATTTATATATATACATATATAAATATGTATACATATATATGTATATATATATATATATATATATATATATATATATATATATATATATATATATATATATATATATATATATATATATACACACACATCCCTGTAGAGTAATTTATGGTAGTCCAAAAACATGCTAAATCTTTAAAAATGTTTATTTTTGGCCATCTAAATTTGTAAATTTATTTCCTTATTTCTAGCAATTTTTCCATTCTAAAAACTAAACTATAATGCACGGTTCAAGTTTTGGAAATGATTTGAAAATCAGTATCATATTATGAAAACCAGGATTATATACACACATCAAAAATAATTTTTTCAAAGTTCAAAAGTGGACAGGGAAAGATAGGAGCTTTGTGTTTTCACACTGTACCCTGAATAGTTCCCTTCACTTTCTAACTAAGCATATTGCTGTAATTTCGACGCTACGGATAGTAAATTGTCCCCATCCTCAGCCAAGATTTCTTCACGGCTAATCTTAGAATTATCCATCAACACTACTTTTTTATCAATGAATAAATAAAAGACCCACATTAAACATCAATGAATAAAAAAATACATTACCTTCCTTTCATATCGCAATATGACCCAGTGCACTAGACTGTAAATTCTTTTTGCTAGTATCAACAATATTGATTGTTTACAAGGCGAGGTCATTAACACTTTATACATTCACCTGTGTTGTATCTAGACTTGGCCTAGCTTTATAATATGAACTATTTCTTTTATAGGAAAACACATTGTGTACCCATAGCATAATTTGCGTGTTACGACAAATGGCAACGGGCAATACTTTGGGTTAAACCCATTCACTATCGGTTCCAATTTAAAGTCTAAATGTAAGTAATTTTGTCTAAACGTATTACCATCACTTTTGACGGTATGAGTACACTAATCGTTTCATATAACCAGTCCAATACTATAAGCAATACTATCATCCTATCATGTATTTTAAGACCTCAATCATCAAGTAAAGATGATAAGTTACTGAATGAATTCAATATAAAAAGGGACGAAAAGTGGGCAGACCATTCTGTTTTTCTTTCTAATTATTTATTTCGCTAAAATTGACCAGTATGATGATACAACATTTTTTACGATCATCATCGCACTTGAGAAAATTCCAAGGACCCAGGAAAAAATCTTGTTTTCTGTTAAGGTTTCAGCAATTACTCCAGAAAGCTTTTATTAACAATATATTTACGATGTAAAAAAATTACCCAAAAATGTGCTTTGATTCCATGAAAAAATAACAATGAAGTTCTGAAAAACAATATTCAATCTTTTTAGGAATAAACCTAATCAAGGTAAACAAATAGTAACGTATTTCGGATCGATGTGATGAAATTCTCTGAGAGTTGATCGTAAAAAGTACATTGATTCTGAAAATGAGACATGCATTTACGGAGACTGGAGGGGATCTCCCTTTCTGTTGAGAGTTGGAAAACAGCAAATACTCCAGCAATTAATAACATTATCGTCATCAATACTATCATCATTATTATTATTAATATTATAATTATTCCACGAATAGATACCTTTTCAAGCAAGTATTGTTGGGAAGAAATATTGTGTCTATTGTCAACTTTATACGAAACTTTTTCAGTGTTTCTGATTAATTTTCTTTCATTAGCACTGTTACTTCGGTGGCTGAGTAATCAATCTTTCAGCATAGGAGAAGGATGTTCAGTCATTTAATTAATTTTCCTTACACTGCATAAATTAATACAAAACGAAGTACAGACTAAGGTTCAGTACGGTAACCAAAGGTCCAGCTCTGTGATCCGATTCCAAAGTAGCTTTTATTTTCTTTTTTCACTAGTGACGTTCCGAGCAGTGTTTGCCCATTCCCAAGCTGAAGAGCACAATGAAGATCGTGATTTTATACCAACATGTGTGTTGTTATATTTGAGGGACTAGATTTCATTGGTCGGCTACAGAACTAAAGGAGAGTTCATAACACTAACCTGAATCCTGATTGGCTAGGTCATGCTTCAAGAAAAGCAGCGTTAGGCCAGCAGCTTTTTGTACAAATAGTTGGTATTATTGGTCTAGTGGTAGTCAGATCTTATCCTGGCGTTGCTCAGCTTCTTCCTTATAGGTCTGGATGCCTGCTGGGCCAGGCAGATGGCTATGCAGAATGTCTTTCCACTTGTCCTCGGGTGTCTGTTGGTGTTAATTTCGATCACAGGACTGGTGTCACATCGTCTGTTGGTAAGAAGGGAGAACATACTGTAGGTGAAGTTCAAGGTCAGATTTACAGCTAGATGAGGAATACCTTGAGAATGGTTAAGCATTTATTATTGGGGGTGCTACAGATGATTTTGATGTTTTTCAAAAAGTTTTCTCTTGTGATATATCTGCCGCTGGCCTGCTAAGAATGAGCCATAATGGCCCCCATGGCAGAACAGATAGTAGGAGAGTCACATGGTAGTCTTGAAACGTAGATGGTGGTGCATCCACAGAATATGACGTGTATTGGTGGATACACTAATCCTCTTTAGGGTGTCCTGTAGGGAGGGGTCTGGTTAATTTTCATCACCGGGGTGTTTGCTGTTTGATATTACAGGATGTTCATAGATTAGATAGATATCAGAGAGGAAGCTTCAAAGATTTTAGGAGGCTGTGTAGAAGGATCACTGTAGACACAAGCTATCATTAACGCGGTGGTCTCTTCAAACAGGACATTCATAAACTGTGACCTTAGGTCAAAGGAAGTAATAACTTTTTTACTGGAGCATCCTTCCATAAATGATGGTATACTATGCTGTATGGCACATATGGCATCAATAGGGAGTTTAGTTTCTGGGGGATTTAGTACATACGAGCAAGGTAATGGGTGAGTGAATGCAAAGGATTAGTATCTACATGGGTTTTGATGTTCCCATAAAGGTAACCCAGTCTCAAATTATCAATGATGGGTGAAGGGGTGGGGGTAACATTTGTGGCAACGCTTACAGCATCAATAATTCTGCTGCCTCTCATATGATGTCATCCACAGGGCTCCAGGTGAGGTATTAAAATTTTGTGTCATATGCTAGAGTTCCATTGAATTTATTGCTATTCTGGCCTTGGTTAGAATGAATGCTAATGCCTTTCAGCACAGTGAACTAAGATGTCCTCTTCCTTAACTCCTTGGCAGCTTCCATCATCTAGCAGGTCACAATACACTGGCATATTGTCAGAAGGCAATGGGATATTCAGAAAATAGCAGGTGTTGGAGGGCACTGGTAATATGAAGGCTGCCTTCATCACTGTAATGCTTATAATATTAAAATAATAACTTGACTTCCAGTCTCTTCTTGACCAACTTTGGCTTGAAAATACAGTGAAAGTTAAGAAAAGGCGTAGGATTTCATCTTGTCTGGCAATACGCTTGTAGTTTGTAAGGTGTACGTATTCCTTGCAGGGTAATACTCTACCTGCCTAGGCCTACTTGTATTACCACACTGGACTTTTCTTTGTAGTCCATTTTGCTGTTTTTACAAAGTAAAAACTGAGACTCAAAACACTGCCGGTTTCACTCCAAGTTTGAAAGATGATAGACTTTGAATTACGGACAGAATGCAGTGCTTATGCAGATAATTAATCAAAAACATTGATAACATTTCATATAAAGCCAACGTAGCTGATATTGCAATACTTTTCTACAATACTTGCCAGAAATAAGGTTCAATATCAAAACATACAAACCTGCCTCTATGACCCTTCAGCCTTTGCTAACCTAACTACTAGCAACAACTTCAGAAGGATTTTCCTATGCTTCCAACAATATACCAAAAAGGAAAATCAGACCTTGATCATTCTCTAATCTGCTATGGATACTGCATTGGTTAATGCTAGAAATGACACTTTCAACTCTGCAGGCAGTATTAACCCACCTGTAGGTGAAGAAGACAGCGACATCAAAGAACCCCCCTGAAAAGATGATAATAATGATGACAAAAATCCTCCTTAAAAGAAGACAACACTTGGTACCAAATAATATAATGAATCACCTCCAACACAGGAGGGAGAGTAATTACTTGAAAAGAGTCAGAATAGTTACCAAGAAGATAATCAATCATAAACATTACAAACTACAGTTTTTCACCTACTCATGATGAAATACTTTACCTTGGTCTTAACTGCCTATTCATTTCTAAATCAAGGGAAACTGAGGAGAGAATGTTAGTCAAGTTACTACTCAAATCCATTCAGAATTATGAACTGTAAGTCACTCACTAATTCCCCTTTAGCCCCTTTGCTAGCTGATACCCTCAGTGAACTTACACCAGAGGTTAAGAAAGAAATAGAACATCATAGTTTACTGTAAAAACTTAAGTATTATTGACAATGTTGAATACAGAGGATAAACCTTTACCAAAAGGTTAGGATGCACAAATGCTTCCAGGATGACAGCCGTGCTATGAAATAAACTGTCAACAACAATAACCCTACCGTGAATTTGCAAAAACGTTGAACTTCATAATCTATTACCAACCATTGAAGATAAAAAACCTGGTGACGAGAAATAACCCCACCACTTCCATGCAGGACACCCTAAAGAGGGCTAGTGTTGTCTATGGATGCAAATGCCCCGTCTGTGAAACCACCATGTATGTCGAGATGACTATTGTCGACCTCTCCTGGTCACTGTCCTGCCCAATTCCAGCAGGGTGCCATTGAAGCTCACTCTCAGCTAGCCCGTGACAAAGATATCTCACTGGAGAAAAGGTTGTGAATAACATCAATGTAGTACCCCTGATAGTAAGCACCTTATGATCTTTGATGTGTTCCTAATCTCTCAGCAAAAACCTACCTTGAACACCACATAGATGTTCTTCCGGCCTATCAACAAACAACATAGAAATCAATACAGTGGCCCTAGAGAACATCGCCCGGACACCAGAAGATACTTGGCCCAGCAAGCAGCGAACCAATCAAAGAGAAGCTGAGCAACACAAGATTTTTATTGAACTGGTGCTACATCAGTAACACCAGATACTCAGCGAGGAAGTAAATTGACTTGTTGATCACTTCAGCAGTAGCCAGAGATAAAATGTCAAAATAGGGACTAACTGTTTTGCCAAGTATAAATACAGTAGCCTATGATCTTCAGTGTACTTTTTGGCTTAAGAGTAAGTAAGGACTTTGCTTGAAACGTTACTAATAAACAACAAAGAAAATACATGCAACTCGGAACACCAAACTGGACCTAGTTTGATTACCGTACCAAGCCTTACTCTACCCTATTTTACACTGTTTTGCACCAAGGCTAAAGAACCACATTTTGAAAGACAAGATATTCCAATCTATTGGCGGAAGAGTGCATATGAAAAAATATTCAGAAACATTAAAGGAGTTTCATTATTATTATTATTATTATTATTATTATTATTATTATTATTATTATTATTATTATTATTATTATTACTTTCAACAAAAGCAAAAATAGTA
Organism: Palaemon carinicauda; assembly: GCF_036898095.1. Taxonomy (NCBI): domain Eukaryota; kingdom Metazoa; phylum Arthropoda; class Malacostraca; order Decapoda; family Palaemonidae; genus Palaemon; species Palaemon carinicauda. Next base: position 32,861,143 of record NC_090740.1, read on the forward strand.
GTAATGCAAATGGCCATCATATCTATCATTATTAGGATAAAATGATGAAAATATATTGACGGGACATTGAATATGCAAAACAAGGAAGAGGAATTTATAACTTTCCACTATGGGTATAAGGAAATATACAAGAAATGCACCTAATTTAAAAGCGAAAGATCTGAACAATAAATTGATTTATGGCTCATCCGATCTATCTTTAAAAATTCCAATTTAATTAAACTTTTTATATTTTTTTTATCCAAACTTTTCTTACTGTATGGGCAAATAATCCTTTTACAATATTTTCTTTTTTTATATATTCAAGACATCTGATTTTTAATGCTATAAACACATTGTTATCCTATGGACCAAATTCAGAAATACGAATTCTTTATATTCTAAAACTTTTCAATTTTATTGACAACTTTTTATATGACAAACTGTTAAGGGGCGCGTTCTATTTATTCACTTATGCATAGTACTCATATATGGCTGTGCATGTTTTCACATAACAATACTACACTAAGCAATATTACATGTAGCCTGGTTGTGAAGATCAACGTAACAAAGGAACATGCCCCCAAACTCACGGTGTCGTCCACAAGAGAGAGAGAGAGAGAGAGAGAGAGAGAGAGAGAGAGAGAGAGAGAGAGAGAGAGAGAGAGAGAGAGAGAGAGAGAGAGAAATTAGGGTAAATTTTTCAAACAAACTTTTCCCCGATCTGTATGTGATATTTCACTAATCAAGTGGTACGTCTGACGTTTTCTCTGAAGGCGAAACAATTGCTCTTTTCCCTTCCCATTATTTAGGTATATGCTATAATGTGGTATTATATTACACGTCTTATTGGTCTATTGATGAGAAATTTTTTTTTTCTGTTTCAAGACCTGTTTTCCCAAGTTAATTATCATAACCTATAGCGTTAACCATTATTTCTTCAACTTATAACCTTAATAATAAGAAGTTTGCATAGCCTTTACAAAAACGATAAAACATATCCTTACATACCTATAAATAATAATTACAATTTCATACACCTGGAAAATTCCAATGTACTGCGGCATAACATCTATACTCAAGCGGTCAGAGCCTGTAATCCAATTATTATCAATGTACGACTCCACAAGTGACCTTTCCTGACCATAAAGTCACCCTAGCATGGGAATTTACCCCAATAACAGTCACACGGTAACAGTATAATCTACTGAGAGCACTATAAAGCCGAGTATCCCCTTCAACATAATCGAGACCTCCGTTTTCTATATCACCCTCTCAAAGAGGGACACTACTGTAAGCGAGCAACTAAACCACCGCTAAATGGTTCTATCATTGTCGTTTCTCGCTCCCGCCGTAGGCGACAACGATGACACACAGGCATGGAAATAAAAAAGAGAAAAGCGAAGAGGCCCTTTAACTACATCTATCCTGCAGGAATGGGGGATAACCCTCGTAAGAGTCCATCAGAGGGGAGAGGTTGGGATGGGGGAGAGGGTAGACTCACCTACTCAGGAGGGACTTTTGCCAGAGAGGACTTGAAGTATTTTAAGAGGTCACATCAGTGTGTTATCGTTTCTCAAAGGGACACGGTGGCACATGGGATGGACCTCGTATCGCTAATCTTAAGTGGTACATTAGTGTCGCCCCGAAGTTGTCACCCCGCAACCAAATGGCCTGTGATGCTGAGGCCTGATTACTTCGAAAAGGGGGGTACGAGGTATGATGGCCTCTCTCTCTCTCTCTCTCTCTCTCTCTCTCTCTCTCTCTCTCTCTCTCTCTCTCTCTCTCTCTCTCTCTCTCTCTCTCTCTCTGCTTTTCTTCTTTTATATCCTAAAAGAATAAAATTTAAGAAAAATGTTCATCAATATTCGATTAAAGCTGAAAGAAATGAAGCACTAATGTATAACATTTATACCTAACTATTTAAGTTTTATAATGACATCTTAACTTTTATGTTTTTAATTGAATACTCTTTTATTTTTTATATAAAATAAATGATATCGGCGTCAATGACCTTAGATATCAGGATGCCAGAAAACATTAAATCAATGAATCACATCTCTCTCTCCCTCTCTCTATATATTTCTTCTTTTATATGCTAAAGATATAAAAAATAAGAAAAATTTTAATCAATATTCAATTAACGCTGAAAGAAATAAAGCATTAATGTACAATATTTATACCTCACATTTTCTCTCTCTCTCTCTCTCTCTCTCTCTCTCTCTCTCTCTCTCCTCTCTCTCTCTCTCTCTCTCTCTCTCTCTCTCTTATCTCCCTAAGCTGTAATGCACTTTAACCAAAAGGTGACCTGGTCTCGTTTATCCTGAACAGATTATTCACACATACATATGACATGTTTTGTTTATCTTTCGGGGTTATATTGAAGTACCAATATCCGTAAATACTAATCTTAGTAATATGGTTGCTTTTTGTAAATAGATATTACATATCACTGATAATGTAATTATCGAATTTATAACTAAAATCATCAACATTATTCATCTAATTATAATAATTATTAATGAATTATACAATTCATTTTACTCTTCTTGTCTTCTTGTTATTAAATTGACCTTTTTTATACACATTGTGTTTCAATCTGAAAATCAGATAGAAATTGAGAAACTGTTTCATTTTAATATAATGCTAAGCTGGTGTATATATGCTACTAAATAAAAGTCTTCACTAACATTTGGGAAGAATTATTTATCTGTTTGTCAACATATATGTATATATATAATATATATATATATATATATATATATATATATATATATATATATATATATATAATATATATATATATATATATATATATATATATATATATATATATATATATATATATATATATATATATATATATATATATATGTATATATACATACATATATATATATATATATATATATATATATATATATATATATATATATATATATATATATATATATATATAGTATATAAAATATTACCCCTATTATTATTATTATTATTATTATTATTATTATTAATGTCATTATTATTAGCTAAGCTACAACCCTTGCTTGAAAAGCTGGATGATATAAACGTAAGGATTCCAACAAGGAAAATAGCCCATTGAGGAGAGCAAGAAAAATCTAACACAAGAAAGTGGAAGACAATGCTACAGAGAATAGAGAACAAATATTTGATTTTGGAGTGCTCTTGTTCTGTCACCATAATCATGATATTTTTTTCGTATTTAACGTTAAGGAATAAATGCAATTACCTGAAATCCGTGGATGGTACAAAATTGCGATTTTATTTAAACCATAAACATCAGGAGTTCGTTTACTTTACAATCATTAATGTACAGAGTGTTGCAAACAGCACAAGACTTGTGTGATCAAACAAACCTACATGTACAAGTTGTTACTTCATAAGGCGTGTAAGACTTTACAAATAAAACTGTGCATAGCCCTACAAATCTACAAAAATATATTTTTCTTTTTAAAAAAACATCTCTGGTAAACACAAAATACATAAAGATATGATTATGACCATACAGTAATTAATGCATACTTTAAACTATAAATAAACTATAAATATGAAGGAATTTTAAATTTTCATCGATTTGCATCAGTGAGAAGTTCTGTTACTCTATTGGATTAGATTAGATTTGATTTATGAATTTGGTTCATTCGTCGCCGAAATGGGATTAAGGAACACCACAGTTGCATTATGAATTACAAATAAAAGAGGTTTAACAGCAGAATTAGAGGAAATAGGAACATAGTAAAGTTAGAAGATTGAAAGTGGGTGAACAAACAGATACTGCAAGGACCCTCATGTTGGCTACAATGCTCCAGACGACACAACATACTATGCTGTAGCGCTTGGAGAAATATATACTATAAAAATGGCTGCACACGATTTAAAACAAAATAAAAAAAGGGTAGATGGCGATGAAAATAGGGATTTCGTTGAAAAGTTGACTGTCGTACTAATAAAGACTAAAAACAACAATCTCATAATCCAAATGCTGTCAAACAATAGCAAATGGGTCATCATGTTTTTCAATCATTTGTTAAACTTCTTTTCACCTCTTCCTTCTCAAAGGTTTAAAGGTCAATCAGGAGTAGCAGAGAAAAGGAACTGGATACACACACACACACACACACACACACACACACACACACACATATATATATATATATATATATATATATATATATATATATATATATATATATATATATATATATATATATATATATATATATATAAAACACTACAGGGCTATTCCCCTTTATATAAGATAACATTTTAAATTTTGAAGAAAAGACTTGAGGAGAGTAATTTTGTGATGTGTGACAGGGAAGTCAGAGTTGGTTGGATGGTGATATTAGAGTTTACTTAAGGGTAGACGAAATTTTACTTCATGAGAAAGATTAGCCTACTGCAATGACAGCATAATTTGTGGATCTAAAGACAAACAAAGAGACAAAGAGTAAAATTAAATATTTAAAACGTATTCTGGTATCGGAATTACACCTCTAATGCTTTAGCTGGTAAAATGTTTTGGACGATGGAAGAGAAATAACGAAGAAAAAATACGTATATGAGAGAGAGAGAGAGAGAGAGAGAGAGAGAGAGAGAGAGAGAGAGAGAGAGAGAGAGAGAGAGAGAGAGAGAGAGAGAGAGAGAAGGTGAAAAACGAAAAATATAAGAAGTTACTCCATAAAATATCACAATTGGGAATTTATTCAAAGAAACCCTTCTTCCAAGACAATCTTATAATAACGCTAGTGAATAATAATAATAATAATAATAATAATAATAATAATAATAATAATAATAATAATGATAATTTTAATAATAATAATAATAATAATAATAACAAACTTCACTATATGTCATGATAGTCTCCTTATGTTACTTAAGCTCCTAAATATAAGTTCTAAGTACAAAATAAAATGGAAGAATCGTCACAAGGTTCAGTATACGCAAACCAATCTTGCTTTGAATGATTTAGTTCATTTGTTTATCTTTTTTATTTCTCTACTGTGCATTATTATTTGCTTTCGAATTTTTTCTCCGAAATGGATTCATTTACTAATGAACCCCATGAGCTCTGCTTTGAATAATAATAATAATAATAATAATAATAATAATAATAATAATAATAATAATAATAATAATAATAAAAATAATAGTAACAATAATAATAATAATAATAATAATAATAATAATAATAAGAAGAAGAAGAAGAAGAAGAAGAAGAAGAAGAAGAGGAAGAATGAGAAGGAAATCAGGATAGAATTAAACGGAAAAATGTTAAATAATAATGAAAAGTAAAGAAATACAGTTTACGCAAACAAGAATTACACATATGACTAAAGGTTTGTATGTGTTTGTGCTCATACCTGCACACAAGATGCATGTACACATATGTAATAGTTAGTTATTACATGTTTAAAACACATGACGTAATATGTCATTGTGGATGAAGATGCTAGCGTGAGATTTGCTGTAGTCAGATAAAATCATAACAGGATCTATTTTGCATCCCTCAGCAAGGTAACATTTTTCTGAAGCATCAACACAAATGCATACCGTGTGAAAGATTGTGTCGTCACCGGATGCAGGTGTCTTCCTAGATGAATGTAAAGTTTACATATTGTGTTTAAATGCTGAGACAACTAAACATACGATATCTGTGATATCGATAATTTAGGTAGCTCATATCTATACTTCACCTGAATTGGTCATCCGACCAAACCAGCTACACTCCTGTGATGGAGATGTTTAACACTGTTGTTTTTAGAGAAAAAACCATTTTAAAGTTACAATACTGGACTTTAATTCAAGACTCAACATCTCAAACAACACATACTCAATGTGTGTTAATAACAGTAGCAAACTAATAAATGGTGGCAGCGCTAAAACTCTAAGAATCAGAGAAAGATCTTCAAGAAATCAATAATAAGACTCTAAGAATAAGAGGAAGATCTTCAAGAAATCAAAAATAAAGCTGTAAAAACCAGAGAAAGATCTTCAAGAAATCAACGTTAATGAATCTACAATTTTGACTAAGTATCATAGTCCATCGCAGACTAAAACATTTGATGAATGTTATACATACAAACTGATGAACTGGATCTTCAATCAACATCCTAGGAAACCCAAGGACTGACGTTCAACGCTTACAAAACATATCCAGGAAGCACTACATTCAACGGAAACTCGGACGAAACATTCACCCAAACATCAAGAGAAAGAGAGGATATGACGACATCACACAGAACCATATAAAAGCTAAGTACAATTTTCAAATTCATTTCAGTTTGGGCAGTGAAGTGTAGTTATCACGAGTCGTTAGTCGATTATTACTGGGGTGAGTGGTTTGCTAATCTTTTATTTTCCTTTCATTAAAGGAAACTGTGTTCAACTCCGAATTCTCATCTAGAATTTTTTCTCTCTTTGTGCTAATTCCTTTTTCTTTCAGAAATTTACGGGAAATATCTTTGTGTTCCGTTTTCTTTCAGAAATTCTCGGGAAATGTCTTGGGATTAGTAGCATTGTTTTGGGGAATTTTGTTATAATCTTTATCATTGAGTGCTTATGCGTTTACGCAGTGGACGTCTGTATTCATATAGATATTTTGATAGAATTGCAAGGGGTCGAAGAGATAGGAAAAGAAATACAGCAGTCATGACGCCCCCTGTGAGCCCCACCCCTAGACCTAGTGGCGTAGGACAGATTAATCCTCTCCCGATTGTGACGCTTGTAAATGCCAGGTCTGCAATCCTTCCTTTTCAGGGTCGGGTTAATGGGTTCTTGCCTCAAAATGTGGAGTCATGGATTTCATCCGTCGATGCCCATTTAAATGCCAAACAAATCGTAGACCCTTTTGTACAATTACAAGAAGCTAAAAGTTTTATAGATTTTTCTAAGGGGGATGCGAGTGCGTATTTAAGAGGTGTTTCATTTCAAGAAGCAGTTACCTGGGATGATTTCAAAGTTAGGTTACGCGCAGTCTATGGGGGTGAAGAAGCCTTGGATGTAGTATTAACGTTAAGAAATACACTTAATCAAGCCACTATGAATCGGCTTAATGTTATTGAGAGAGCAGCTCTCATAGCTGATAGGCTTAATGAATATCAGGATATTTTAGGTAATTCCACTTGGGTTACTAGAGATAACATCTCCGTGAAAGATTTTTTACGATTAATGTATTTAACTTGCTTGACACTTATGTTGCCTGAAGCTTTAGTGCGGTGTTTTGATAAAAAGTTAACGCCTGCAAGTACGGAATTGGATGTATATAAACAGATAAAGAAACACATGGCTAAGTGTCCAGACCTCGATCCCATGTTAACTCAAGTTTTTGCAAAGAAGGAAACAAAGCCACAACAAGTGAACGTAGTTAATAATAGTCAAGTAGCGGGAATGACATGTTATAATTGCAAACGTCAAGGTCACTTAATCGCGGACTGGAGAACGAAATTCTGTTCGATACATAATAGTTCGACTCATTCATACAGTCAGTGTTACTCGCGTAAGACACAACAGAATCCCAGAAATACACAGTCAATTCCACAGTCAGTTCCATATAGAAATAAAAAGAAAAATCCTCATTTTAACAATAAGAAGAAACAGCCAAATGTCAATGTAGTTCAGAGTCCGAAACAAACAAACACTTCTTCGAATATCGCTGAGCCTGGGTCGCCAAACCAGACCTCGCAAGGTCAGACTAATTTTCAGAATGTGCAGAGCAAAGCAAATACCACATAATTAACTCCAGTGGGGAAGAGAGTGTTGTTGGGTCAAGGTCATTCATGTCAATATCAATAGTATTGAATAATCAATTTAATGTTTAATCAGATCATTGTGAGGCAATAGATTTTCCTATGAAACACACGGCCGAATTAAGTAAAACAGTGCATGCTCCCGTAGATTTGCAACGAATTCATACAATAATAAGCCAAAATGAGTTACGACCAACCTTATATGCTGTAAATTTAGAACACAAATCCTTTACGTTATTTTTGACTCTGGTAGTCCACGTAATATCATGGATTTGAGGACATATCATTTGTGGTTTTCGAACTTTCCGATAGAAAAATCCGGAGTTAGACTCTCGGGTATAGGAAATAATGAATTAAATGTCATAGGCATAACTCATGTTCAATTCAAAGTCGGTAAACGCACGTTTGCCGATACATTTGTTGTTGTACAAAACATTGATATGTATCCAGCTGTAATTATAGGATACCCATCTATGGGAAATCAAAACATTATCTTAGCCCCTGCCAAGCACGGCGTGTATATCAAAGGGAAATTCTATAAGTCTTCTAATACCTTAAAATCAGTTTTGGATAAAAAGGAGACGACAAATGTAACCGTAACGTACGTTGAAGAACCAATAACATGTCTCACTAATAAAGAAATAATATACGCGACCCAGCAGAATTCTCGTTCACCCGTAATATCATCTTGCACGCAATCTATCGAGCCAAACGTACCTTCGAATTTAATAGTGCAAATAAAGAAAACATTACCGGGATCCGAAATATTAATCCTTTCCGACACTTTGGATACTAACGGATTGTCTGTCACACAAGCTATTTATACAGTAGGCTCACATCAACAATGTAATATTGAAGTCTGTAATCATTTAAATAACACTTTAGTAATTCACAAAAATCAACATATCTTGGATGTAGAAGTTTATAAACATCGTATTCTTACCGTTGCTGAAATCAATCACTCTCAATCAGTTGCGGATGAATCCCTTTTGCAATCTATTAAAAATAAAATCAATAAAGACATTCAAGACGAAGAAATTCAGCAGAAAATTTTTGGACTTTCAACTAAATATCATGATGTTTTTTCCACTACGGATGGATCCTTAGGAAAAACAGATGTGATCGAGCATCAAATAAGGTTAAAGGACAAGCAGAAAATTATCTATGTACCCTCGTACAAACTCCCTATGAAATTCCAGAATGAAATAAATGATGAAGTAGGTAAAATGCTAGAAGAAGGACTCATTAGGAAATCAAACAGCCCTTATAATTTTCCATTAATAGTTGTACCGAAAAAAGATCGAACATGGCGTATCTGCGTAGACTTCCGTCGTCTAAACGAGGAGACGATCCCTGATCGATTCCCAATGCCATGTACTGACAATATTTTGTCTTTGTTAGGTCAGAATAAATATTTTACCAGTTTGGACTTACTTAAAGGCTTTCACCAGATATCATTAGAAGAAGATAGTATCCCATACACAGCCTTCAGCACAGCCAGGGGACATTATGAATTTTTACGGATGCCTTTTGGTTTACGTTGTGCTCCCATAACATTTACAAGAATGATTAATATAGTGTTTGGAGACTTGTTAGGGGATATATTGCATGCCTATATGGATGATCTTGTAATCTTTTCCAACACCTTAGAAGAACATCTACGTAAGTTAGAACTTGTACTACAGAGATTAAGACAACATAACTTAAGGGTAAAGATTAGTAAGTGTAAATTTTCAAAACAGAATTAACATATTTGGGTTTCATGGTGTCAAGCCAAGGTCTCAAAGTAGTCCATGATAAGGTGTCGGCTATACGTAATTTTCCCATACCTACAAATGTCAAGGGAATACAGCAATTTCTGGGTTGTAGTGGATATTACAGGCGTTTTATACGCAACTATTCAATAATAGCCGCTCCTTTAACTGATCTTACGGAGAAGGGCGTAGATTTCATATGGTCTGAGCATCATCAACATGCGTTTAATACCTTGAAAGATGAACTGTGTAGTTCTCCTATCTTAAAATTTCCTGACTTCGGTAAGGAATTCTTCATTGCAACAGACGCCTCAGACTTAGGAGTAGGAGGGGTATTGCTTCAGCAATATGATAAACAATTTTTCCCGATAGCTTTTTATTCTCGAAAACTGAGAACTTCCGAAAGTAAGTATGCAGTAATAGACAAGGAAGGGCTAGCTATTGTTAATTCACTAGTGCATTTTAAGTTCATAATTTACGGTTATCCCGTTAAGGTTCTTACTGACCATAAACCACTAACCGAGTTCTTTAAAGGCTTCAACCACAGCCCTAAACGAACTCGGTGGCATTTGATCATTCAAGATTTTGGCGCAAGAATCTGTACCAACCGTGTGTCACACAATTGTACATAATTCCTTTTGTATATATTATGCTTGTATATTCGCTCTTCCCTCGCACTAAAACGGACATGAGAATTCATGTCTGGTTTTCCTCTGTAACATTGTCTGTCTTGTGAACATGTTATGTCCTGTTGCCTTGAGGTTTTGTATATAAAGGAGAGTGTTCTATAATAATATAACTCAGTTGATTGCATCCTGCCTTTGAGTTCACAACCCTCACTCGGCACCGTCACAAATCGGGTATTTACCTGGGAAAGCAAATATCATTGCGGATGCATTATCACGCAACCCCGTGTCATCTTGTACGGAGCCTTTAGCTGAATTAATAGATATATCAACATCCATGCCTATTGTTAAAACGATATCTGAATAAGAAGATTTAGGCTGGAGCGCTGAATTATTACAGACTGAGCAAAGAAAAGATCAGAAAATAGAAACAATTATAAATGCTTTGAAAGGCAATCATAAGGAAAAGGGATATATAAAGTATAAGCAGCAGAATTATATAATCAAAGATAATATTCTGTGTACGACTGTGACAAGGAAAACCCGCAATACACCACATGTAACTAACGACCAGGTAGTAGTACCAATCTCACTTATTTCCACTGTCCTGAATTGGTTGCATGCAAATCCATTACATGGACACCCGGGGTTCTCATTAATGTCACAGAAAGCCAAATCATTGTTTTATTGGCATACGATGCTTACAGATATAAAAAGACACATAGCTAATTGTCGCACATGTCAGGAAAACAAAGGGCATACGAAAACACCTGTCAGCCTAGGGGCTTATCCCGTGCCCAATCAACCCTTTGAAAGAATACATTTAGATTTGTTAACAGGATTTTACGAGTCAGACAGAGGAAATAAGCACCTCCTAGTAATTATAGATGCTTTAACTCGATATACAGAACTAATAGCGCTTAAAACTAAAACTGCGATTGAATGCGCTAGGAAGTTTTACGAGTGTTACATTTGTAAACATGTAATTCCACACATGATAATCTCAGACTCGGGTGGTGAATTTAATAATCACTTTCTTACCTCATTGTGGGAATTCCTTAGCATAAAGAAAATAAATACCCTGATATATCACCCAGAGTCGAATGGGCTAGTGGAAAGAGCAAATAGGAAGGTTTTAAATATATTAAGAGTAACACTAGGGGGATCAGACCCCAACTGGGATATTGCAATACCTGTGGCACTGAGTACTCTGAATCACTCATATCATATATCAATTAAAATGTCACCGCATGAAGCATTGTATGGTACCCCAGTTAGAACGCCTTTCCATGTATTAACGCCTACAACTAATCTATCAAATCCTTTAAAAGAATGTATAAATGCAAGCAAAAGTTGATATGATATCCTTCGAAAGAATTTAGAAGAATCACAAATCATAATGAAAAGGAATCATGATAGAATAGCGAAGCCAACTAAAACATATACCGTGGGTGATAATGTACATATACAGATAAATGTACATAAAGGACTCAATTATAAACTAACACCTAAGTTGGAAGGCCCATTTAACATTTTGGAAACATTAACGGCCAATAGGTTTAGAGTTCAAAACGTATCCCAACCCACGGATGAGAGAATAGTACCATTGGCTCACATAAGAAATTAAAAATAAAAAAAAAAGAGAGGGAAAGAAGTGAGGAAAAAATTTTTATTTGTGTGATTAAAAGTTTTCTTCTTAATACAGGAGTATTTACATATATTTTTCTCGTTACAGGTTTCCAAGATGAATTTTTTGTTGTTGGGAGTGATATTGTTCGCTCAGACATTTTTCTCGTGTGGGACGAGCTCTAAAACTAAAAGTATAGATTTTAAATATGGCACTATAGTTGAAAGACAAGAAGACGTTTTTATTACATCGAGCAACGTAGTTGTAGAAGTGCATATGCAAGCAATTTTTCTTCCAGAGAATGATGTCACTAGCTTAAAAAGCGCCATTTCAAGGTTTACTGTCTCATTAGATGAGTTGCATAGAAGACATTTTCATTTGACTACAGAGAGTTCGCTTGGATCGACACTAAAAGTTGCAGAAATGCTATCTGATGACTTGCAAAATAAGACTTACGAGACAGAATCTTTGGCTCATGACCTTTTGATGTGGACTGTAGGACACGAACATAAAGAAAGACGAAATCCGTTTATTTTTGCTGAATTAAACATCTTTGGGTCTATTGCAAGTTTAGGTTTAGGAATTTCCAATCGTCTTAAGATTAGTAATCAAAATAAGAAAATTGAGTTCTTGACTCATGAAGATGAATTGATTATGTCAGAACTAAGGAATCAGTTAGCTTCAATCAATCAAATTATGGATTTAGTAAATGAACATTCCAGTAATATCAGTCAGATTATGGAAGTACAGGATTTGTTGGCAACGTTAATGTATTATGATTCAAAGATAGATCACATACATAACAGAATTGCACATTTCATTGAGAAATCCAAGGATTATGTAGAAGCTATCACTTTAGCAACTAAAGGTGTACTGTCGCCCCATTTGTTGCCTATAAAATACTTAAAGTTAGTTCTGGAGAACGGACGGGATAAACTAGGCTATGTTCCTTTGTTAGGCGAACGTAAGTTAGAATTTTATTACAGCCTAATCACAGTAAGCGTTGAAAATAACAAGATTATGATTACAATTCCCTTTGATTCTTCTGATGCCTGGCAATCTTACAGGATATCACTATTTCCGACTTTCATGACGAATAACTCAAATCTAGTAATATCCAGTTTGACAGGACACGTATTGATTTCCCCAGACAAGGAAACATATACGGTCATTAAAGACTTAATCAATTAACTCACTGTTCAGACGCAATGGATAGAAAAATATGTACAGCTGACTCATTTGAATTCCATAAAAACTTAATGGATTCATGCGAGTTAGGTATAGTGCTAGACGATGCTCTCTCCCATACAAGTGAAAATTGTCTGGATAAGCTTTATCCCTTTGACAATAATGAGTTCAATTGCAGACTGAACAATGTCTCGTGGATACGATACGACAAGGACGGCTTCAATGTATCATGCCCGGACGGATCCACGTCCTTTGCAAACATCTTTGTTGCAGCAGATGGTTGTATCGGGACTTCCCCTAATTCCATGGTGACCGGGATAAGGACTATCATCAGAGAACGAGCCTACTTCGCGAACTTCACGTGGACGTCTACAATGCCATCACTACCTCTCCCATACAACAAACAGGTAGCCAAGCGGTTGATGAAATTGACCGAGATGGACCACCTGTCACCGACTTAAGGCCGATTCACACGACCCGTTTTCTTTCCGACAGGCTGGCCGTGGGTTAACCGGCGTCTAGCTTTCTTACATGTATTCAAATGCAACTGTCCACACGACCCGTCAGGCCGACGGCGGCCCTCGGACGTCAGCCGTCCGAGTCGGCCCGGCTTTCTTTCCAAGAAAACCTCGTCCGGTTTGACGGACGTTAGCCACCCGTCCCAACCAACAGATGGATGATGTTTTGTGAGAACGAGGACCTGTATCGTACCCATTCGTTTTGTGGCCTACAACCCCAACTTTTCCTCATAGTATAGAGTCATACAAATTAGTTATTTTGTTGTTGACACCATGTATTAGAGGTTAATTGAACTTTTTCAAGGGTATGAGGAGATGTTTGACATGGCAAACAAGATGTATAGAAATAATTTACATATATAAAAGATATGGAAAATGAATTGAGAGACATTAAATAAAACAGGTGAGTTTATCGCAGTTTTGATATTCTTGGCAAGGTGCATAAAGCATTATGAAGTTGCAGAACTTATTTCATCAACACAGTTATCAACCAACATCTTATAGTGTCAAAATTATCGTAATTTACTCGGTCCTAACGTGACAGAGTCTAAGTAAACAATGGAAACCGCGCGCTGGTAAACGCATACGGAATGCCTCGTGTGAATGTACAACATTTCGACGGCGGTTAGCCACCACCCAGTCTGTCGGAAAGAAAACGGGTCGTGTGAATCAGCCTTTATAAGGAATTTCTTCACCCCATACTACTAGCAGGATTAAGTGTGACGGTGATGATATTTATCGCCATGAACATCCTTGTTTGGCGTAGGTTACGGAACAGTTGGCAGCTAAAACAGAACGTTTTGCCATGTCCAGACAAAACTCCTTATTCAATTCAGTTTAAAGCCGTTTGAAGTGGCCACCTCATTCTCTAAAGGAGTAAAATGGTCTGGAAATAGCGTGTGTACGAAAAGCAGTTAATACGCTAGTAATATGTAATTGAAGAAATTATAGAACATTTGCATTGTTAAAAATACATTTAAAAAACATTTAGAAAAATAAATCATTTTTTTCTCTCGGCATCTAATAAAATATATAAGCCGGAATGTTAAAAGAAAAGGGAAAAAAATAAAAATACCAAAATCTATGGGCATCTAATAAAATATATCAGCCCTATATATAAATATATATATATATATATATGTACGAAACCGTGGTCCGTGTACGTACCAGGAATTCGTGTTTGTGCACTAAAATTGAATCTTTACCAAGGTAACAAATATTTTTATTAATTACCGTATTGTGTTAATCTATGTTTCTGACAAAGGTAACAATTATTCTTTAACAAGTTACCGAATCATATGTATATCAGTATTTTTTTTTTTGGTACCATATAATCATTTGCTAGCAATGTACCATATATGTGATCTGTATTTATCATGCATTTTTTTCTTTGCTTTGGTAATATCTTTTCATATGCATTATTGTTATTATTTTTTTTTTATGTGCCTATTTGGACATTCGTCCTCATTTGCTTATGGCTAAAGTTAAACAAAGAATAATACATATATCCAGTCACACCTAGTAAACATATTTTGACGTGTTGTTAAATTAAAAAAAAAAAAATTGAGATAGCTGGCCGAGCTAATGTAATAGTTAGTTATTACATGTTTAAAACACATGACGTAATATGTCATTGTGGATGAAGATGCTAGCGTGAGATTTGCTGTAGTCAGAGAAAATCATAACAGGATCTATTTTGCATCCCTCAGCAAGGTAACATTTTTCTGAAGCATCAACACAAATGCATACCGTGTGAAAGATTGTGTCGTCACCGGATGCAGGTGTCTTCCTAGACGAATGTAAAGTTTACATATTGTGTTTAAATGTTGAGACAACTAAACATACGATATCTGTGATATCGATAATTTAGGTAGTTCATATCTATACTTCACCTGAATTGGTCATCCAACCAAACCAGCTACACTCCTGTGATGGAGATGTTTAACACTGTTGTTTTTAGAGAATAAACAATTTTAAAGTTACAATGCTGGACTTTAATTCAAGACTCAACATCTCAAACAACACATACTCAATGTGTGTTAATAACAGTAGCACACTAATACATACACACACACACACACTCACATATATATATATATATATATATATATATATATATATATA
Organism: Palaemon carinicauda; assembly: GCF_036898095.1. Lineage (NCBI taxonomy): Eukaryota > Metazoa > Arthropoda > Malacostraca > Decapoda > Palaemonidae > Palaemon > Palaemon carinicauda. The sequence continues at coordinate 32,876,731 of NC_090740.1, forward strand.
TATATATATATATATATATATATATATAGACTTTCTGTGCTCAAACATTCATGCTTACAAGCAAACAAGCACACATATACTCACATATACATACAATTACATGCGGACGCATCACATTCTTACAAGCATATACGAGGTATAAATTACACATATACATTTTATATATATATATATATATATATATATATATATATATATATATATATATATATATAATATATATATATATACATATATATATATATATATATATATATATATATATATATATATATATATATATATATATATATATATATATATATATATACTGTATATATATGTATATATATATGTATATATACATATATATATATATATATATATATATATATATATATATATATATATCATCATCATCATCAGCCGTTACTAGTCTACTGCAGAACAAAGGCCTCAGCTATGATATACCCCTTGTGTCTGTTTATGATATTTCTATGCCAGTCTTCACCAGCAAACTTTCTTAGTTCGTCTACCCATGGTCTTGTCTTACTGACCTTGCTAATATTGCCGTCTCTAGGGACCCATCCTGTTATTCGTAATATCCATCTATCATCTGCCATTTTCATATATATATATATATATATATATATATATATATACAGTATATGTATATATATATACATATATTTATATGTATATACATATATATACATACATATAAATCATATATGTATATATATATATATATATATATATATATATATATAAATCATATATATATACATATATACATAAATATAAATCATATATATATAGTATATATATATACATATATATAATATATATATATATATATATATATATATATATATACATATACATATATATATACACATACGCACACACATACACACATATATATATATATATATATATATATATATATATATATACATATGTACACACACACACACATATATATATATATATATATCATCATATCCTCTCCTACGCCTATTGACGTAAAGGGCCCCGGTTAGATATCGCCAGTCATCTCTATCTTGAGCTTTTAATTCAATACTCCTCCATTCATTATCTCCTATTTCACGCTTCGTTATCCTCAGCCATATAGGCCTGGTGCTTCCAATTCATCTAGTTCCTTGTGAACCCTAGCTAAACGTTTGGTGAACTAATAAGGAAAATTAAACCAATTCATCTGTTTTCATTCAACTGTATACAATAATTACAAGGCAGATGGATCTATTAATCACATTTCATTAAGGTTTTAATGATGCTGGGGTCGACATCCGGGTTCTCTCGTGGTTGTCCAACTTCTCTTTTAGGTAATTTTTTTTTTCGATCTTAAATCATTGCTAAATATCATTATTTACACTTATAAAAACAGAACCTTACTCTTCATAAAATTCTGTCTTTGTAGGGATACATCTTTAATTGCTTAAGCTCCCTTGTTCCTGAGGAAAGCTTGGAGCCCGTTGCTTAGCAAAGTGGTGTAAGAGAATCATACAAGGGGGCAAATGAAGTTTCTTTTGCTTCGACCACTTAAAAGCTACCCTTTCTCAGTGGTTTTCTGAATACAAATATTAAAATGAACTGTTGATTAATGATATATAAAACTTAGTATAAATTTATGTACTATTGCTTTGCTGCTTTAAAAATTCATGATAAAAATATCAATTAATTTAAACACAGTCAAAGCAAATTATTATACATAAGGTATTTCCTTTCTATAAATCCCCAATTTTCAATGATACTATTATGTCGCGATGTATGGATATTTTTATAATCATTTTCGTGAAGATGCCCAAAACTACCAATGCTACTAAACTGTAAGACAATAACAATTACCTTTCAAAAAAGATAACATATATACGTATATCACACATCCGAATACATTTTGCGGGTGTGTAGTATCTACCGCAGTCTCTAAAAAGATGGAATGCTATAACAGACAAGGAAAAGACAGACTGGAACTTTCATAGCATGGAGGGACCTCGACAGAAACGGTAACTGAATCGGGCTGCCAAGGTGTTCAGAGCCTGAATATTGTTAAATTATCGGCAGAAAGAATGGAAACGATATCATCACCTTACACGGCTAACAGCAAAGCTGTTAGTAAAGTACAGTCAAATTCAATTGTCCTGTCGTCTCCGGTCCCCCACCGTCACCCCCAATAGCTGTATATTCGAGAACTTCAGGTGTAGAAGAGTTTGGTAGTTAGGAGGAAGGACCACGGGCAGGGGTAGGGTGCGACGGGCTACGGGAGGACGCCAGAAGGGGCACGACGACGGGCGGGGGAAGTACTATTTGTTAGAGCTGTATGGTGTAGACGAGAATTACCATGAATGAGAGGTAAATCAGTTGTTGTTTGTGGGTGATACTGTACTGGTTGCAGACACAGAAGAGAAGCTTGGCCGATTAGTGACTGAATTTGGAAGAGTGTGTGAGAGAAGGAAGTTGAGAGTTAATGTGGGTAAGAGTAAGGTTATGAGATGTACGAGAAGGGAAGGTGGTGCAAGGTTGAATGTCATGTTGAATGGAGAGTTACTTGAGGAGGTGGATCAGTTTAAGTACTTGGGGTCTGTTGTGGCAGCAAATGGTGGAGTGGAAGCAGATGTACGTCAGAGAGTGAATGAAGGTTGCAAAGTGTTGGGGGCAGTTAAGGGAGTAGTAAAAAATAGAGGGTTGGGCATGAATGTAAAGAGAGTTCTATATGAGAAAGTGATTGTACCAACTGTGATGTATGGATCGGAGTTGTGGGGAATGAAAGTGACGGAGAGACAGAAATTGAATGTGTTTGAGATGAAGTATCTAAGGAGTATGGCTGGTGTATCTCGAGTAGATAGGGTTAGGAACAAAGTGGTGAGAGTGAGAACGGGTGTAAGAAATGAGTTAGCAGCTAGAGTGGATATGAATGTGTTGAGGTGGTTTGGCCATGTTGAGAGAATGGAAAATGGCTGTCTGCTAAAGAAGGTGATGAATGCAAGAGTTGATGGGAGAAGTACAAGAGGAAGGCCAAGGTTTGGGTGGATGGATGGAGTGAAGAAAGCTCTGGGTGATAGGAGGATAGATGTGAGAGAGGCAAGAAAGCGTGCTAGAAATAGGAATGAATGGCGAGCGATTGTGACGCAGTTCCGGTAGGCCCTGCTGCTGCCTCCGATGCCTTAGATGACCGCGGAGGTAGCAGCAGTAGGGGATTCAGCATTATGAAGCTTCATCTGTGGTGGATAATGTGGGAGGGTGGGCTGTGGCACCCTAGCAGTACCATCTTAACTTGGTTGAGTCCCTTGTTAGGCTGGAGGAACGTAGAGAGTAGAGGTCCCCTTTTTGTTTTCTGTTTCATTTGTTGATGTCGGCTACCCCCTAAAATTGGGGGAAGTTCCTTGGTATATGTATGTATGTATGGTGTGATGGCCAGGGAAACACAAAATTATATGTATGAACGTAAATTTAAAATATCACACGATCCGATCCTAGTTTTATGATTATAATGATTCAAACTTATATTTGCTGTGCTTTTTACTATACCTTTCTCGCGAACAACTTGTTGAAAAAATTATTATGTCTTGACTGATAAATCTTTTGTAAACACCAGCTAGGAGCTCTCTCTCTCTCTCTCTCTCTCTCTCTCTCTCTCTCTCTCTCTCTCTCTCTCTCTCTCTCTCTCTCTCTCTTCCTATATATATATATATATATATATATATATATATATATATATATATATATATATATATATATACATATATATATATATTTTGTGTGTGTGTGTGTGTATGTGTGTGTGTGTTTGTGTATCGAAAGAATGTGATTCTAAAGGCGGGGAAGGAGGAATTTTGTTTGAAAGTAATTCACTATCAATTGATCAGTATCATAACATTTTCGGCCATGATTCCAAATTATAATTACATTGTATAGACCCACTTGCTGTTATTCGATATAACATTCTAACAGAAAAGTTATTGGCTAAAATAATGAACTTTTGTATAGTTTGGAAAATTTGTCCAGACTGAAAAACCTTACTTATACCATATTCCCGAGTCCAATAACAACCCATTTTTCTTAGATAGCATATCTACAATTGGTATGCAACAATGCTGCATATATTAACAAGTATTTCAGGAAACACTAGTGTTTGTGTGAGCAGTCAATCATCAGAGAGCAACTACAAATAATCTCCATATTTCTTTATATCCTCCCCTAGCTTACATTACGTAAGGCTCGGTTAGGTGTATTTCTTAGTCTTGTTAAGTTTTGTTTTTCTTCTTTTTCTTTTTTCTTTTTTTAAAGATACTTTTTATATTAAGGTAGGAACTTTTGTGCCACCACAAATGAATTCTACTGCATTTTCTAGATTCTATGAGGACAAGTCACTTAATGTTTTAAATATTTGCATAATAGAATATCTCTATGATAGTTACTGGCTATAAGTTAATAACAATGAGACAAATTGGGTGAAAGCTGGGCAGATTAGGATGTGTGCATTCACTTACACAAAATGCAATATTGTTTTAATTGCTATGGTATGGAACACTTGTTGATTCTATGTTCCCGCTGAATAAGCTCTGGTTCCAGCTGTTATTTCCTGTTTAATAAGCAATTATATTCAGTTAGTATCAAAGATGGTTGATAAGAGACATCATAATTTCATAGTTGTCTTTATGTAGATTATAATATGACCCCAGGATTATAGTGCAAAAACTAGACTACAGTGACCAAATGTAGTTGCTTACCATACTGAATATAAATATTTGCTGAAAAGTAAAGGAAAATTCTCATTATTTTAATTCTAATTCAAGAATCATTCATATATACAATGTAAACTAAACGCCCCTTAGTTTTGATGTCCATCAACCATTATTATTATTATTATTATTATTATTATTATTATTATTATTATTATTATTATTATTATTATTATTATTATAGCTAGCTAAGCTACAACCCTAGTTAGAAAAGCAAAATGCTATAAGCCCAAGCAGAGTGAAATATTAACACCCACAATTCAAACGCGCTATTGTTTAGATGGCTTAGCACGTTCGTTGCTCTCCTTCGTCACATTAACGAACCATTTTTGCCCATAGGTTCTCTATGGGAATGAGGTCGCACCCCTTTGGTGGCCAGTTTATTATCTGGATTTCTGGGTGATGCTCTAACCAAGCTCTAACTACTGTGTTGGTATGAACGATTGGGTGTAGATAGGGAATGACAATGGCCCACACTGCGGGAAGGAGAATATCCATATAATCAGTTCTCGTGAACCTTTCAAATAATAATCCAACTCCACAAATTAATGCGAACTCTTCCACTCTTAGCTATCTTCTGGATATTTGTTTCATAATAGCGGGTATTCCGTCACCTCCAGCAAGGCCTTGTTCGTGCTTCCACTGATGTAAAATATTTTTCATCTGTATAGATGAAATTTTTCCAAAAAAGAGTGATCAACGTGGAAATATTATAAAGGAAATCCAAGGTGATATTCCAAGTGCTTTTATATCATTTTTTCTTTATTGGTCAGTATATGATTATGAATACCATCTTCATGGAATCACTGTCTTGATGAGTGACTGCTCACAAAAACACTAGTGTTTCCTGAAATACTTATTGATATATGCCTAATTATTGCATACCAATTGTAGATATTCTATCTAATGAAAACGATTTGTTATTGGACTAGGTAAGGTTATTCAGTCTGGAAAAAATTTCCAAACTATACCAAAGTTCATTATTTTAGGCAATAACTTTTCTGTTAGAATGTTACATCGAATTCCACAACAAATGGGTCTATACAACGTATCTATAAGTTTGATCCTTTCTGAAAATATTATGATACTAATTAGTCGAGGGTGAATTACTTTGAAACAATATGCCTCCTTCACGTAACAGCTCTAAAAACCTACTCTGCCATATCCCACACTTTACGCCTTTAGAATCCCTCTCTTTCTATATATATATATATATATATATATATATATATATATATATATATATATATATATATATATATATATATATATATATAAATATATATATATATATATATATATATATATATATATATATATATATATATATATATATATATATATATATATATATATATATATATATATATATATATATATATATATATATATATATATATATATATATATATATATAGAGAGAGAGAGAGAGAGAGAGAGAGAGAGAGAGAGAGAGAGAGAGAGAGAGAGAGAGAGAGAGAGAGAGAGAGAGAGTTACTCCTAGTTTGTGTTTTAGAGAGATTTTTCAGTCGGGACAAAATACAATGTCAAACTAGACATCGATAATTTTTGTAAAAAGGTTGTTCGCGAGAATGGTATATTAAATATCACATCAAATATACTACATGGCTGTAAGTTAAGTATTATTATAATTATATGATTAGGAAGTAATAATTATATTGAATTTACGTTCATACATAATGTTTTATGTTTTCCCAGCTATCACACCTCACAGCTCTAACGAGTAGTACTTCCCCCTTCCTGGCGTCCTCACCCAGCTGGTTGCCCACCCCCCTGCCTGGCGTCTGGCTTCCGCCTACTGCCTCCCCCCCCCACCCCGTCCCCCCAACAACCAAACTCTTCTACACCTGAAATTCTGGAATCTATAGATATTGGGGGTGACAGAGGGGGACAGGAGACGACAAGACTTTTGCATTTGACTGTACATGATGAATAAGATGCACGTTGTCTGCTTGTCTGTCTTTCTCTTTACTAGTAAACATAAGCATATACAGTATATATATATCCCATGTTAACGGATAATGAGACATCGGAACATGGGGTTTTCCACTTTATTACAGAAAGGTTTGTGAATAAACTGCACACAGCGAACACTCAGGCGAGTACCTTGTCTAACGATCGCTCGAATGGTAGTGCTTAACCCTCAACAAGTAAGATGCAATGTTGCTCTATCAATATGCTGAATTGTTAGGTTTTGTAGAATTCTCCACTGTGATGGAAATATACTGTCCCCAATAGGGTCTCAACACATCGCCTTATGAGAATAAGTACACCTCACGTATAACAAAGTTCAGTGATCGCGCACCACAATTTGTGCCAGTCATAGTACTCTTAAAAAGGTCATTGATGTCACCGTATAAAACACATATTTTGCATACAAAGATTAGGACATTACTCCCCCCCCCCCCCACCCGCCCCATCTCCTCACTCCGGAAGGAGACTAGTACTCGCCCTCTCTAGTCTATGATATATGGAGGACGCTCCGACTCGGAATAGGACATGGCATGTTCTAGACAGAAATGCAACATAAAATATATAGAAATACATAGAAATCACCCAAAAAAACAGACATCTTCCACAAAAAAATAAAAAATTAAATATTGCATGAAAAAAATACACAATATACAGTAATATAAAATAATTTCACTCAGATCTTCTTATGACACCTGCAACTAAAATACAGGATACCCAAAGTGAAAAAAAATAATATCAATATCAATATTATACAACCTCATCAATAACCTCCCTCTTGTTGTGGGCAATACTGGCCATTTGGGCGGACAGGGTAGGAATAAATATTCTTTCATCCCTCGATTTTACTTGTCCAGGTATATGGCACAATTTTGCAGCACAACTCACCACCATCGTTTTGCCATTTCTAAAATGACTACTACACTTGCACTTGTAACTATCAATCGATGGCCACTATTCCCGAGAAAATAATTCATCTTCCCGCCCTTCTCTTATAACTCTAAGTATAAAGTATTAACATCTACGCATTCTCTAACACTGCCTTTCCTCGAGGCTGAACTTAAATCCCGTAGCCACTTGCCCTTCGGGAACCGCCCCGGCCCCAACAACCAGGAATCATATAAATACATGAATAATACAGCATCCGCCTGACGGATCACACCTGACCTATTTAACCTCTTATTGATTTTAGGTTCATTCAGCAGTATGTCATACGTATTGGTACTCTCAGCAAAATTATCACACTTTACTTATACATTCAGCACCAACATAAAGGACATTGTTATCATCAAGTTTATCTAAAATACGCCAAAAGAAGAAATGAGGTCTGTTCAAACAACAACAACAGCAAAAAAAAAAAAAGACAAAAATCTACTCATCAACTCGAGGAATGTCACATATGCAGGGGTAAGGAGGTACACTCTGATTGACACTTTTGAAAACTACCTCTTCCATACCACATGTATTTGTGCCTGATAATGTTCAGACACTGGGCCATTAATAATGCTTTGTATCAGTACTGTGTTAGATTTAACCATCTTTACTTGGTACGGACCCAGATACGCAGGCTCTAGTTTGTGTTTCCTAAGTTGTAATCGTTTCAAATACACACGATCGCCCATAAATACTTTTACCGGTGTGGTTTTGAACCGACCATCATAATTTGAGCTGTTTTTTTTCATTAGCTCTTTTCAAAACCCCCTCAGTGGTGTTCATTACTCTCCTTGAGAGATTTAGTAAATAGACACTTATTGCTCTGTTGAATAATTTGGCAACTGTTGCTAATTAATCAGGACCGTATATGGTAACACAGGATTCTGTCCATACAGTAAAAAGAAAGGCGTGTCCTTGAGCGAAGAATTATATGCAATGTCCAAAGCTACCTCAGCTGTGGGAAGCATGACGTGCCAATGAAGGGGGTCATCAGCCACTAAGTAACGTAAAATTCGCACCACTTCCCTATCATGCGATTCCACTAAGTCATTAGCTAAAGGCATATATGCAGTCCCTGAAAAGTGTTCAATATTCATCAAGTCCGTGACCGATTTCATCACATTTTTTATAAACTCGAGACCATTATCACTTATCAAACTTTTCGGGCAACCAAACCTAGTAATGAAAGAGCACAGGGCCTGGGCTAATGAATTTACTGATTTATCCAACATTGTGTAAGTATGAGTGTACCGAGTAAATGCACCCACAAATATACATATATACTTATATTGTGTTAAACGAGTCCTACCACATCCATATGCACCCTATAGAATAAAATAGGAATCACAGGCTATTGTCTGGCTTACGGTACAGTGTTTTTATGTTCTTGGAAACAGTTACAAGCATGACACCATTTTACATAATTTTTTATAGATTTTTTTATTCCTAACCAAAAGAAGTATTCTCGTGCTCTCCTTAATTTTCTATTAATCCCTAAATGCCCTGCATACAGACTTGCATGTAGAATGTGGATGGCTCGATTAATTAAAGAGGAAGGAAGAACTACCCATGCACAAAATTCTCCTCCCCTCTTCTGTAAGCACAATATAAGATATCATTCTCTATAAAAAAAATTCTTACAGTCACATTAAAAAATGATGGATAACTCTCCGATTCCCCTTTAATCCCTGCTCGCACTCTTTCCATCCATTCCTCTTTTTTATGTCCCAACCTCCCAAGTCAATCACACCTGCATCATCAGGGCACTCATTCTGGACACCCCTGGTTGTGTCCTCAGCCACCCACATACATTCACGTTCATTATTTCCATTCTCTCTCTCTCTCCCAGATCTCATTTTCTGATTGCTCCTCTCGTGAATTCTCATCACGTTTTCTGTTCTGATGGGGGTCTTCAATATTTTGGTTTCGCTCTTCGTTCCTCTTTTGTGCCCCTAGTTGTTACTCCTATTACTGCATCTCTAGTGAGGGCATCAGGTACCTTGTTAGCTTTACCTTCTATGTGGTCAAACCCCCTTATTTTAAACTCTAACAATCTTTCAATCCATATCGCTTGTCTAGATGTAAAGTTACCTTTGTAAAATAAATCATGTAAGGGGCTATGATCACTTCGCAACTCCATCGGCTGACCCAATGAAAAGAACCGATGCTTCTCTAGAACCCAAAGAATAGCCAACGCCTCTCGATCGAATGTACTATAATTCTTTTCAGCCCCTTTTAATGCCCTGGAAGCAAAACAAATGGGTTGCTCTTTACCTTTATCATCTCGTTGAGAAATTACGCCACCAATTGCTATGATACTCGCATTTGTTGTCACTAAAAACGGGCAATCAAATCTAAGATGTGCGAATACGTCATTGCTAGTTAAGGCAGCTTTCAAATGGTTAAAGGTCCTATCTTCTTCCACTCCTCAATTTATTAATTTTTGTTTCTTTAAAGCATCTAAGAGTCTTGCTATCTCTCCAAGACCTCTTATGAATTTACGGTAATACCCAGCGAGCCCAAGGAACCCAGCTACTTCCTTAGAGGTCCGTGGCCTGGGAAATCTCTAATAGCTTCTACTTTACTGGGGCAGGGTAGGATACCTTCTGGGGTTATTATATGACCTAAAAATCCGACCTGGTTACAGAAAAATTTGCACTTCGACAAATTTATTTCCATACCATTACGTTGCAATGCCTTTAAAACCTTATGAGTATTATTAGTATGTTTTAGAGCCGTTTTCCCTGTAATTATGGTATCGTCTAAATAAACAAGAACATTATGGCCAATCAAGGAAGACAAAACTGCCATCATTACTCTAGAAAAATGACTTGTAGCATTTTTAACACTGAAAGGAAGAAAATTAAACTGAAACAGTTGATCGTTAGCTATAAATGCCGTTTTACATTTACTGTCTTCCTGAATGGGTATTCGAAAGTATTCAGATTTTAAATCGATAGTTGTAGAATATTTACTATCCCGTACCTTCACAGGTAATTCTTCGATCGAGGGCAATGGAAATGCATCATCCTTAGTGATTGCATTCAACTTCCTATAATCAACACACAATCTTACCAAGCCATCCTTTTTCTAACAGCTACAATTGAAGAAGCCCAGGGAGATTCACTCTCCTCGATTATCTCTTGTTCCCTTAATTTACTAATTTCCCTTTCTATATCTCCCTGGAAATGAATGGGTACCTTATAAGGCCTTGACCTGATCGGCTCCGCCTGCCCAGTTTCAATGCTAAAGGGAAATCGATCAATCCTCTCGGGTGGCTCATCTCCAATTGCAATTACATCGGAATAATTATCAACAATGTTACTAAAGGCATGCTGATTCTGGTGGACATAGTTTTCGCGCTTGCATAATCAGGTTCTGAGTGTGATCGTCTGCGCGGGCTGAAGATGTGGCTCCCAATATTACATTATTAGCAATTTCACATAACTCTAATTCACACACAGAATCAATTCCTAACACAACTATTTTATTTGACAAATTAACTATCTTTATATCAGCTCTGTTCTCTTTTATTTCTGACAATTGCCCCTCTGTTCCCGCACAAGCACTTACTCTCTCATGACTTTCTATCGGCAAAATGCACCGTCCTGCTTTTACTGTCAATCTATCTTTTTCCCACAAATGTACATTTGATTACCCATGATGAAATCCAACCCTAATATAGGCTCGATTCCTGGAATTCCCAATGTGAGCAAGACAAAAAAATCATGTGTAAACTTCGCAGATCCCACCTTAAAGTTGACGCTTGTTGTTTGCCTTGCGTGTAGTTTATTTCCTCCTGATTATGAATGCCGCTGACTGTAGTGGGTTTGAGGAGAGTTCTTTTTCAATAAGCGAAACGCTGGCTCCTGTGTCAATCAGCGCTCGAATGGACTAATCTGGAAAGTCAATCCTGACTGCTAACATTCCGAGCCCATTAGGATATGTGGGGCACGTGCCAACGACCTCGCTTGCAATACCGCTGCCCCTTGCTCCTGTCCCTAGTGCTGCCGGGGAGCAGTCGGGGTGGGGGCACCACTACTCGCTCGACTGCTTCTGTTGTCATTGGGGGGGATCAATCTCCCTCATCTCCCCCTTCCTCTGCTTCCTTTTCCTCGGATGCTGAGCGAGGGGTGGTGTGTGTGTGGCACAGCCTGCCCACCTTCGGTGTTTTTTGCTGGGCACTCTCAAGATAGATGACTGAAGGCCTGACAAGTGCAACAGCGGGGGGATCCTTGGGTAGGGCACTCCACTCATTGGTGCTCCTCTCCCCCACACTGCCAAGATCTGAAGACTCTTCTTACCTACTGACTAAGTTCTCCCCTCTCCGGCTTTGGGGGTTGCTGAGTGCCTCTCATGGCTGCCACCTTCTCAGAATCAGGGCAGTTAAGCTCAGTCATTTTTTCTTCTAGCAAACTGTCTAGAAGGTTTTGTATCGCCATCACTACGTCTGCTAACGAGCGATTGTCATCGAACAAATAACCACACAAATACAGGTCTACTAATCTGTGAATATGTTTACGGGCAATTGCTTTTTTATCAACTTCTGGGAGATTGGCACTCTGTGTAGCAAATGAATCACAATCTCGAAAAATGCGAGTTGCAAAACTAAGAACGGATTCGCAATTTCAAATTTTGGGTTTGTAATTTTCTTTCATGTCCCCTTTTCCCGCATCAGGTAAAGCGTATTTCTCAAATAAACGTTGTTTTATTTCAGGAGACTATAACTTCTTAAACTGTCTTGTGGCCTACACATTACCTCCATTGCCGGAGCATCTTTCAGCAACCTAATTACTTGAATCGCTTTTTCTCTTTCTGACCACCTATATGTGGCTACTTCAAAGTCTCTCAAAAAGACTTCGATCGAATGAAACCCTTTGTTAGGCCGCTGATCATCAAAAGGCCTAACATTTGCCTGGAATTCTGGCAATTTTCGAACTATGATGTTTTGCGTATCTTCACTCGGCTGTGCATGTGTACTTTCACTTGTGTGCGTTTGAACTTCGTTCATGTACGTTGGATATGCTGTGGTTGCGCGCTGCTCCTCTTATCGTTCTACTAAGAATCTGTTCATTAACTCGGCTAGGTTATCTAACTTATTTTCTAAGTCCTGCGTTCGTTGTTCTCGTCTACATTCTTCGTCGACATCACTATAACCGACTGCTCCTTCGTTTTCATCTCCCGTAGCAGCAGCGTCTGCTATGTTAGTCCTTGTGTATTTAGGATCTTGAACTTTTATTTTACCGGCTTAAAGAACAACTTCACTCACAGCACACACATACAGACGTATTTGTACGCCTGACACCAATTATGTCCATTGTCAAAGGATAATGAGACATCGGAACATGGGTTTTTTCCTTTTATTACAAAAAGGTTTGTGCATACACTGTACACAGTGATACTCTCAGGTGAGTACAGTAATCCCTCACATATTGCGGTTAATGGGGACCAGAACCGACTGCGATAGGTGAAAAACCGCGAAGTAGGCTCCCTCCCTATTTTTTTGAATATGTACATTTTTTTGTGTACATGTACATGTATATATTACAATAAGTGTATATTAACCCTATAAATGCATATGTTATCATTAGAACATTAAAGAATCATGTAAATAAATATTGATAATATAAATTATATACTGTATATAAAATAAAGTACTGTACTGTAAATAGTGTACATGAATATAGATATCTTTTTAGAACTCTTTCATTCTTATAACAAGATACGTAACTCACCTTTAACAATGATGATGATCTTGATAAACGACGATGATCTTGATAAATGTACGATGAAACACCTGTGCAATATGATGGAGGTGAAGAAGATGAAAATGATTTACAGCACAGGTTAATCAGAGCTCTACTGCTCCTCTGGTGACGCCTCTTCGTCAGTTGATAGAGGCGGTGGATCGTCAACGACAGCTTCCGATGGAGCTGGAGAAACTGCAGGAGGCAGCGTAGTGGCAGCAGGAGGAGTATCTGATGCTTCTAATGAAGGTTTTCGGCACACTGGGAACATCATGATGGGAAGTTGTTCACGTTTTTTCATCTAAGCAAAGATGCTCTTGTACAATGCCATTACACCGTCAATACGGTTACTAAATTCTATGGCTCTGACCATATCCTCGTCGATTTCCTGTGTCCTTTTTTGCATAGCCCGTGCCATGTTGCAGAGCTCTTGCAGGTTATCCAAGGTAAGGCCAGGCTCTTCCGCTTCGTCATCATCGCCGACATTGGCTGCCTCTTCTTCTTCCTCACTCGCTGATCTTGTCATTTTGACAAGGTCCTCGTCGGATAGGGGCTCCGAGTGGCACTCGATCAATGAGTTGACATCTTCCGTTGTCATGTCAGAGAAACCTTCGTAGGCTACTAACTGTGCCAGCCTCACAGCCTTATCTACGGTGGAGTGGTGAACTTAGTCTGGCGTAAATCCCTCGTAGTCATGAACAACGTCTGGCCACAATTTTCTCCAACTTGCATTCAGTGTTTGCTCTTTCATCTCATTAAGAGCTTTCTGAATGTTACCCAGGCACATTGCAATGTTATATTCACGTCAATATCTCTTGAGGCTGAAGTCCTAGCCGCCTTCGTCGATGGAGGAGATGAGGCCCTCCATCGTGGATCTCGTGTAGAGGGCCTTGAAGGCCCGAATGACCCCCTGATCCATTGGTTGTATGAGGGAAGTGGTGTTGGGGAGGCAGGAACTCCACTTGGACCCTGTCGTAATGGAGATCCATAGCATGTCCTCCTGCACCGTCCATCAAGAGGAGGATCTTAAAGGGCAGCACATTCTCCGCTTTGGTTATCCATGCCTTTTCATTACACATCCAGTAGATGGGCAACAAGGCTTTGTTTTTGTTTTTCAAAGCCTAAGGATTCAAGGACTTGTAAATAAAACCGGGTTTGAGCATGAAGCCCGCGACATTCCTGCACATGAGGAGAATAACGCGATCTTTGTGGGCCATAAACCCTGGCTTCTTTACTTCGTCCTTGTAAAGAATGTCCGGGACGGCATCCTCTCTCAGAAGAGGCCAGTATCATCCATATTGAACACCTGCTCCGGGAGATAGCCACCTTCTTTAATTGATTACGGGAACTTGTCGTCGCCGAAATGAAAAGCTGCCTCTTGGTCTGCCAAGGCGGCCTCCCCATACAAAGGAACGCTGCAAAGTCCAATCCTCCTCTTGAATTTCTTGAACCAGCCCTTGCTGGCTACAAAACCACGTTTTTTTCGTGGGGCAGGATCATCTTTTTCGTTGTCATCATCACCTTCATCGTCTTCATTCCATTTTCCTTCAGGAACGAGGCTAACATACAGGAATTTGGCTCTGGTTCGAATCAAGCTGGTATCGAGACTAACCTTCTTTTCCCGACAGTCCGATATCCACATTGATAATGCATTCTCCATTTGCACAACTGTCTTATTACGAGGGGTCACAGCGCGCTTAGTGTCCTTGGAGAACGTTATTGAGGTAGTTTTACGGATTTTTATTTCATCTTTTTTTATGTAGCGAACCATTGATTCATTCACTTCGTGAATGCGGGCAACAGACGCATAGCTACTGCCTGCCTTAAGCATTTCCAATAATTTCACTTTCTCATTCACTGTCATCATTTTGCTCTTCTTCTTGGGTTCACTATAGGATGTAGTAGAGAGTAGAGGACGTTTAGGAGCCATTTTCAAGGGCGTCACAAGCACTATTTTACACTAAAAAAGCACAAGAAAACAGCTAAAACTTCCACACGGCAAGAATAAGCAATACGAGCGAGAGAGAACAATGAATGCAGGCAGAGATACTGGGTAAAGTGTCTCGGCCAATCAACATTCGAGATGACCAGCGAATCTGAGAGGTGGATTTTGAGTTGTGCGCCATCTCCGTGTTGATACTTGATATTCTAATGTACTTTCCCTGTCCTCTGCTAGCGTCCCCGGAACTTTCGCACCATTTTTTCAAATTTTTGATGATGGACGGAGGCCGCGAAACTTGAGCCACGAAATGGTGAGGGATTCCTGTACCTTGTCTAACGATCGCTCAAATGGTACTGCTTAACCTTCAGTAAATAAGATGCAATGTTGCTCTATCAATATGATGAATTGTTAGGGTTTGTGGAATTCTCCATTGTGATGGTAATAAAGGGTTACCAATAGGGTTTCAACACATCGCCTTATGAGACTAGGTACACGTCACGCAACAGATTTCAGTGATTACGCTACACAATTTGTGCCAGTCATAGTACTCTGAAGAAGGTCATTAATCTCAGTGTATGAAACACATGTTTTGCATACAAGGATTAGGACATATATATATATATATATATATATATATATATATATATATATATATATATATATATATTTATTATATATATGTATATATATGTATATATATATATATATATATATATATATATATATATATATATACACGTATATATATATATATATATATATATATATATATATATATATATATATATATATATATATATATATATATATATATATATGTATATATATATATATATATATATATATATATATATATATATATATATATATATATATCATATGATAAACTGCAAACAAACTTAGGCTTTTCAGTTCACAGTAAGATTAAATTGCTAGTGTCTTGATAATGTTTCTTTTTATTCTCATTGGGGGGGGGATAGAGCCATGAACTTGCGTGTAAGAGATCAATGTTCTACTGTGCTGTGTGTATTTTTATATAAAAAAAATCACTTTAAACGGGTTGGCTCCAGAAGGAGTTACACTTCGGGTTCTGGGCAAGTATTTTTGGGATGAGGTTGCCACACACTCACACACACACACACAGATTTTCAAGGATTTTTATTTTTTGTGCAGTAATCGATTTCATGGGAGATATTCTCAGCTTCTGCCTGACTCGCGTTGCTTAATTCACAGAACGGACAAACGATCGTATAGAAACAAATTACTGCCGAGGTCATTATAAATGAATAAGAAACAGTGATTTTATCGCTAGACATGACACCCTTAATGTTAATGCATCAAGATTATTATATTACATTTTTAATAAGAGTAGATTTGGACCCAAAATAAAATGTTGAGTAAAAGGTATCTTGTAGTAACTGGTGCAAAACAGCGTCAATCATTAGCGTTCAAAATTCAATACTAAGCTTTTGGTAACATGATTAAACTCTCAGTATCTGTCTTTCCAATAAACTAAACTGCTATTGTAAACCTTACACCATTATAAAAATATTTAATACAGAATACCTGGAAAAATTATGGTGAAATTAAGATTGAAAAAGTGATACAGATAGATTGATAGCGGAAGAACAATGTGGGTTTGACAAATGACGAGGTGTGTGAATCAAGTACTTTTATTGAAAGACTGATATGAGAAGTATAGGAAAAGCTTGGTATGGTATACATAAAAACCGAAATGAAACTTGTAACAGAATTGATGAAAGGAAATATAGAATATGGTGTTTCTAAATTACGTGAAAGGTGGTTGTTGACATTTATTATTCTGAGATATTTACAGAAAAAAATTATTACTGGAACAGCAAGAAGTTGGATCTCTAACAATAGTTTGAGATGATTCTATTGTTACTCAGTATTAAAAAAAGTGGAGCAATGAAAGAATTACCAGAGTGCAAATTGGCAGGAAAAGGGAATTTAAATGATATTTCTAGAGGCTAAGCTTTGTTGGGAGATAATGTAGGATTTGTTGTTGAAAGTGTACCGATGCTGCAATGACTAGGGGTTGATGCTTTTAGCATTTATTGGAGAATTGGTAATGTTACTCCACTATGTAAATGTGTTTGTGGTATCTCATGTCCAACTGATTATCGCCGGATTTCCGTAACCCCCATATCATCTAAGGTTTTTGAATGTCTTTTGGCAAAACGTCTAAATAGGTTTGCTGAAGATAATCATCTGTCCCCTAGTTTTCAATTTTACTTTAGTAAAGGCCTTGGAACATGTGATGTCCTTCTTACAATCTCCAATGCAGTACAGAAATTCCTTGATTGTGCTCAAGAAGCTTGTATGATTAGCCTTGATTTTAGTGCTGCCTTTGACCATATTAATTATGAGGCTC
>NC_090740.1:32899481-32909481 GCF_036898095.1 Palaemon carinicauda
ACCGACCAATGCAATTTCTGGTGTGGGTTTTTTTCCAAAGCACCATCCAGGGGCTTAGCAGTCTATGACATCCCTGGGATCCATTTTTGCACATAAGAAAATGCCCCAATGGCCTGACGCAACTGCCTGACAGTCAAAGGCCTAGGAAGATCCCTCAGTTGATGAACTCTTTGCTCGCTAATGCGAAGCATGCCAACACCAACTACGGAACCCAGATACTCCACTTCACTCACCCTAAATTTACACTTATTCGGGGCTAGCCAAAACCAACATCACGAATCCTGCTCAACACATTTCTAAGCCTTGCTATGTGTTCTTTCCATGTTGAACCCCAGACCAGTATGTCGTCGAGATAACACAATGCATCCGTATAGTTGCAATCACTGAGTATTGTAGCCATCATCCGTTGAAACATATAACCTGCCCCTTTCAGACCAAAAGGAGTTCTACCATGCCATTCAAACTGCCCCCATGGGACTACAAAGGCCGAGACCTCACAATCCTCCTTCTGAAGAGGCATCTGATGGTATCTAGACTTTGCATCAAACACTGAAAAGTATTTTGCCTGACCAAGTCTATCAAGAAGAACCTCGACCACAGGAATTGGATGCAATGTTGCTGGCTGGGACACGCTATTTACTCCCCTATAATCAATAGCCAACCGAAGGCTTCCATCAGCTCGACGAGCGCAAACAATAGGATGGTCCATCCCATCAGCTGAGCAGAATATAAATAATTCTGTCCTAGGAGGTATCACAACTGCATTCTCAGCTCTAACAATGAGCTTCACCACTCCATCAGAGCATGATTTATGTGATCGTGTCCATTCCAAAGTATTCAATGGCAATGATAAATTTATTGAATCCACTAGCAACCTCCCTTTTGTCAAATCTAGAGTCCATCCCAAGTATCACTCTAGTAACAAGTTTAGATACCACAATGAACCTATGTTGTCTCACTATGGTTTTGCCTAGCTTTACATCCATCAGAATTTCTCCCTCAATTTGAAGTTCTTCACTGCTCGCTCCGCAAGCTATAATATTACTCAAGGTGACAAGAGATTTCTGAGCATCACTCAAGATATCCTCAGAAACTAAAGAATAATCACTTCCGGTGTCTACCAAAGCATTATACTTAGTTTTCATCATCTCCACAGTAACGTAATTTGTAATATTTTTCAATACCCGAGTTGCTGCTCGGCTGGAGAGCACATGCCGATATCTCATTTGACCCTTCACCTTTGGCTGCACCAAAGCCACAGTGCGCTGGAAAGCGGAAGTAGAATTCACTTTTACAGACTGCTCCAAGCTCCCGTGTGGAGCAGTCCTTACTGAAAATTTCTTCTTTGAACCTGGGGAGGGTACCAAGCAGGATTTTCATCTCTCCTTCGTGCACATGCTTTCCATCCACCCATATGTGTCATTTTATAATAATAGCACTTAAATTTACGAGAAGAATAGGATTCCCTCTTCTTGCTGCCCCATGATCCAGCATTTCCTCGTACAGTTGCAACCTCCATAGTTTCCGGTGTGTCCTCCATCAAACAAACATTTTTACGTACCCTCAGTTTGATTCATATGGACAATGGGATTACTAGGTCCTGTTGCTTTAGTTGCTCGTTTAGTAGACAACGCTGCCAATGCAATTTTCACCACCTCATCATACGACTTGGCAGTCTCCTCTGACTCAATCAACTTCTCTCTAATCAATTGGGATCGAACATCTGCATCGTGCAACCCCGAGAGAAATCACCATACAACACGCTTCCGTACTATATCAGCTGGTTCTTTAGCAAATGCTTGATCTGCCAACAGTTGCAGACGAGTCATATAATCACCCAGACTCTCACCCTGCAACTGTATAGATTCCTCAAACCTCAGAATCCTTACTTCAATTGCATCCGCCGTGAGAATACGATGCACAAGTCTGTCTATAATTGCAACATCGTCCTTACCCCACTCAGGGTCCTGTAACGCCTGTTGCTCCACATAGTAAGCTGTTGGTCCCCTAAATTTTAATCTCAGCATGAGGGGCCAATATCCTGCGTCGCGCCAAGACGGTACCCCTCGTAGTAAGTTTGCTTGCTTGACTAAAGAGAAATGTGATGAAAAGGACAGCCAAGACATTGAAGACACAACATCCCCAAAAGACACACTCAGCATAATCTCCTTTGCAACAGCGTTATGTTCGGTAGGCGTGGATTCTGACTTGCTGCCACCAGTCATGGTATGACAAACAATAATTATGATAGATAACAGCAAAAGCAGTTAAGAACTATTACAGCAATAATTAGCATAACAGTTATATGAATATTACGTCGGAAAATAACAATAGTTAGACAGATAAGTATACAAACTATCTCAGTCTATATATATATATATATATATATATATATATATATATATACATATACATATATATATATGTATATATATATATATATATATATATATATATATATATATATATATATATATATATATATATATATATATATGATATAGACCATAACAAATAAAATATATTAAGTTTAACAAAATAATTAGAATTTTAAACTTTTTGAAATGACATTAACTCAAGAGACGTTGATATACCTTGGAAACGCCAGCAAGATGAAGTAATACGGTAATTAACTTGACTACATGATAACCCTTTAAAAAGAAAATAGCCGGTAGCTTAAGATAGGCACAATAATAGATAGACAGATAAATATTATTAGTAGCAAGGTCCCTTGAATATACTTGGAGTATATTTAAAGGACCTTTAGTAGTAATATAAATGAACAGGAAGACGATAAACAAGTAAGTGCACTGCTCTCGTTCTTTGATACTTCTTCAATACCAAATTCACATTAGATATTTATTGCAACACGTTCATACGTCCATAGATACATGCAAAGATAGAAAAATATAAAGAAACCAATGCAAAATAGACAGTCGAATGATGGACATCCTGAAATAACACAGTGTAGGTATGGTGATAATAGGCTTTACAGAATGCACATTACATCTCTATGAGTACAACGTAAATAGTGAACGAAACTCTTCTGTACAAACCAGTTGTAAGTCAGCTTTTCCCTCCAACAGAATGAAGAGAAATTAAAACAAGAGCTGTTTTGTCAACATGGGTGCTGTGAACATCACAAATAGTCTTGGGGACGTGGTACAGAAGAGGAAAGAACTAAACACACGAATTTTCTTTAAATCAAAGCTGGAGGTAGCAGAATGTATTAAGAGAAAAGCAATATGGCTGAGTGTGCAGAGATGAGATGAACAGTGATTACAGTATGTCTAGATTCGAAGAGAGATGCTGTGCTTGAAAAGGGTAGGGTTACAGCATTAAAAGAACTGTAAGAATAATAAAAGTATAAATACACCATTAAAATGATCTCATGGATTATTGAAATGAAAAGCTGTGATAATGAGTGCGTATGGTTAAGGAAAAGAAAGAATTTAAATAGTAATACGGAAGTATTTGGGAGAATCTAACTCTTTGCCTTGCTGGTTGATCTTGCCAGAGGATTTAAATGCAAATGAAGGTCACAGAGAAATAAATGACAAATGTGGTAGGTATAAAGCTTTTGAAAAGAACGGAAATCGAGTCTTGCGAAATCGTGTTCAGAAACGGGTTCAACTGTTAAAAGTTATGAACTCCAAAGACAACTTATAAGTTACTGGGTAAAGAAAAATTGTGAAACAGAATTAGTTTCATTATTTAACTATGAAGAGTAAATAGAAGAGCAAATTGAAGAAAGTAATTGTGTGAAGGGAGATACTTGATTGCAGTAAATATGAATAAAAAAAAGATTGTTATTCGAGAAAACTAGTTGTGTCATAATGAAGTCATATAAGTTCAAGAAAATGTAAGTAGTCAGAATAGCGCAGAAGTACATGGTTGAAAAATTAGCAACAGATGAAGATGCCAAAGATAAGGGGGTATTTGAAGTGTATGCAAAAGCAAAGGAATAAAAGCAAGTAGTGTTGAGATGAAAATAGCATATTCTCAGTGAAGGATAAAATACGTTGTTTTAAATTAAATTGGATTTCTATAGATAGGAGAATAGTGGTATGCTAAAGGCCAAATTACATATTCAAGAATAAAATATGTGAATTGAGGGATGTGTTTAAAAATCTTTGGAAAGTCTCAGCAAAAATATGATAATGAAGTAATTCTTTGTGGAAATAAAGATTGAAAGGGTCAAGAGAAAAGGACTAAGAGATATCAGACAATATTGCAGTCCTGTGCTGATGCAGTGACTATCTAAAGAAGATGCAGAATACAGAAGTTGAGTTGGCAATTATGAGGTTAAAGAACTGACAAACCTTAGGAGTTAAACAATTATATATACAGTGGTGTGATGGGGTGGTAATAATGTGATTGTGTTACTCAGGGTGCGTAAGATATTTCTGAATGAAGGTAAGATTTTAAAAGAATGGGTATGATAAATAAAAGCTATTCTCCAGAAGTGTGAAGATGGCGGAAGTGGTAGTAAGTTATGTAGTCAAAGCATTACTTAGTCTGCAAAGAAGAATAACCCATAAAAGGTGAATTGGCAAATGAATCATGAACTATAAACGATTAAAATGGAGGTAATGTGTCTGGAGAGACAGTGGTCATATGCTAATACAGTAAATTTAATATCTATTAAATGTAGAGATTATAGGAGAAGCAAAGCTGAATGATACAGAAGTTGAAAGAGTAAATTTACACTCAGGAATGTCCTTTAGAGTGACAGTGGATGTAAGGAGGGCCCTGGAGAGGTTGAAAAATCAAAGGTCATCAGGAGTTGATGTACTTACAATAACAATATTTTGGTGCAGTGGTGCAGGTGAGAGTGAATAGCTACCAATGATGCTTATATCAGCTCTGGAGAGATTTTAAAGGGAGGAGTAAGATAAATAACAATTCTTTTATATCAGGATAAAAGTGCTAGAGGTTGCAGAAAGAATAATAGGAACATATGATTACTTGGTATACTAGGAAAGGTGATTTTTTTTTTATTGAGAAAGTAAGTCTGATAACGGAAGAACTCATAGGAGAAGATAATTGTATTAAACAAATGAATTGAATGAAATAGTATCATAAGAAGTATGAAGGTAATGAGAAAGTATAAATTGTGATGTACATGGATTTCACAAAAATCTATGATGGAACTGAGGATGTCTCAGACAGAGGTTAATTTGGTGAGAGCAATTAAGTGGCAATGATATAAGTGAAGCTCAGTTTATGCCACCCTGGCTAACTAATATTTTTATGAAGAGAATGATGCAAGAATACGGAGAAAGGAAGTTTAGATGTAAAATTATCGGGTATACAAGAAACGAAAATTGTAGGTAAATATGGTATGGAAGGATTGATGAAAGTATATGATACTTGATAGGGAAGAGAAACTGCAGAGCCTAAAGAAAGAGTTCTCATCATTTTGTAAAGGGGAAAGTTGAAAATGGTTATGAACAAGGCTAAGGTAATCAAGGTAAACAGAAACCAAGAAGACGAATCAATGAATATGTATAGAATCCAGGTGGGTCACGTGAGGGACAATAGGAAGGCCTCCAAAAAAAAAAAAAAATACACATTTCATGATATGGAAAATTTAAATGAATGATTTATCTAGATCTTTGTGATTAACGTATGATGGATGGCCAGAGAGAAATATTAATTAAAAATATGTGAGACAAAATCTTGCAAAGATTATAAATGGATGCAAAATGTTTGGAAGTAAATAAAATTTATCAACACAGTGTATGAATTTTGAACGTATTTGTGTAAGAAGAACAGTTTGATTGGTTGTATGCCTTTTCGTCCGACGTCACTTCGTCCAACGTCTCTTTGTCCACTTCCTTAGTTCCAACGTCTCTTTGTCCGACGATTTTTTAGTCCAACGTCTTTTCATCCATGTGGTTTTTGGTCCATTGTATCTTAGTCCAATATCCATGATTTTTTCGTTAGTCCATCTATTCAATATCTGAACGTAAAACTCGGTAGTTTTGTCTTTAGGTAATCCAATGATTCCTCGGTAGTTTGATTGCTGTTAGAAGTAATGTTTTGTTTGGAAAATTTAGTAAACTTGTTTCTTGCCCATGAATTCAAAAGGAAGCATCAACACAATGGCAAGATTTCTAACGTCTTCCAAAGGAAAAAAGAAAGTAGTTGAGAACAATTACATTTATGATTTTCACTCAAACAATCGAAAATTGGATAAAGATTATTGGCGGTGTGAATTTAGAAAATCCTGCTCAGTGTGGATTCATACCGTGATACAAGAACATACTCCAAAAATTCTGCTACATTTGCTTAATCCAAGTGAACTGATGGTAGACTTTGAAATAGCCATTCACAGAGCATTCACTTCTAATTTTCCAAATTGCTCAATAGTAGGATGTTTGTTCCATTTGGGACAATCATTATATCGGAAAATTACTGATTTAGGAATACGAGAAAAATACAACACTGAATGTGATTTTTACTTTAAAGTAAGGTGCTTTTCGGCATTAACCTTTATTCCAGTAGCTGATGTTGAGGAAGCATAAGAAGAGCTAACAGATGATGATGAAATTCCTGGAGAATCTGTTAGTTACTTTGATGTCAACTATATGGGAGTAGTGAGATGTCATGGTAGAAGGAGACGAAGAGAGCCTCCGTATATCCAATGGCATTAAAGAATGTCAACAGCAGAGTTGTCAATAACTTGCCAAGAACAAATAACGCTTTGGAAGGATACCATTCGTCACTGAAGTTTTCTTTAGGCGCAACCCATCCTAATATTTGGCGGCTGATAAAAGTTTTGGAGAATGAAACTAACTTGATGCAAACCAAGATAGATCACATTCATCGAGGGGATACAGTACATAAACAAAAAAAAAAAAAAAAAAATAGGCAAATTAATCAGCATATACATTCTTTGGTTGCACATTATGCTTCTTATGAAAAAATTTATTTTTTAAAGGCCGTTGCTTACAACCAATACTCTTTCTAAGCATCTTACTGATTAAAGAATTTTTTCTTTTACATTTTCATTAGTGCCTTCAATATATATATATATATATATATATATATATATATATATATATATATATATATATATATATATATATATATACATATATATATATATATATATATATATATATATATATATATATATATATATATATATATATATATATATTATTCTTGCATATCAATGTCTGCAATAGAAAATTAATCTTATTTGCATTTTCATTTATAAATGAATTTTCATCTTCTATATTTATCTTTTTCTGGTTGTACCTATAATTAATCAAATGTCTACCATTAATATAAATTTTCTTCTTACATATTTTACTTTTTCTGGTCGTATTTTTAATTAATGTATAAAAACGCATGGAAAAATTTCTACTTGCAAATATACTCGGGTATACATAATCTAATATATGCAGTATATATACCTTTATATTAATATCTAACTGTGATAAAATTCTGACATTCCGTTCATACAAAATTGGTCAAAATCACGCTGGAACAAAAAAATCATCGGACAAAAGACGTTGGACCAAAAAATCATTGGACAAAAAGATGTTGGACCAAAAAATCATAGGACATAAAGACGTTGGACGAAAAGGATTGGACAAAAGACTTTGGACGAAAAGGATTGGACAAAAAGACTTTGGACGAAAAGGATTGGACAAACTGACTGTACACGGTTTGATTAGTATATGTATAGAAAGAAGGACCGAGTCATATATGGGTAGATATGAGGGCTAAAACTGTTCGTGTGACAGAAAAGATAGATCAGTGTATTCAGAATTGGTTGTGTTATGTGTAAAGGATGGAGTGGGTTTAACATTTATAGTAAGATACTGTTTGGAAGAGTTAATCAGAGGGAGAGTGAGGCAGAGAAATCGTGGTAAGATAAATTTAGAACACAAAATCCTGGAACAGAAATGAAAGATTGCATGATAATAGAGTTGGTGTATGGAAATGAGAGGTTGCATGCAAATTCAGTTGGAGTGTATGGAAATGAGACTGCACGCAAAATAAAGTGGCAGTAAGATTAATATACTGACAATGAATTCATGTCCACCTCTCTGTCACTGATCTTCACTTGTTCCATTATTTTTTTTTTTTTTTTGGTAATGATTCAAAACTCCACATTTTTATTACTTTTGCATCTTGGCCAACAATTGTTGATTGCACGTAATCTAAAATAGCCAAGGCATGGTATCTTAATTTGTGGTCTTGTAACCTAATCTCAATTAGGATTCCTAAAATTAGTCAAGCTCAATGTCTCCAAGAGAATGCTATTACCAAATTTTCTAACTTTCCTCCAATGTATTTATGTGATTATCTTTTATGAAAAGTAAATGAACCTTTTGCGCCAATAAGATTCTGGGGGCTAAGGGGGTTTTAGACTTACTCCAGAGAGACCACACAATTTAGACTGTTACATTTGGGTCTATAAAAATTAAATGCGACAATTAGAAGTAATATCTTTATCCAAGTACTTTCTGTAAAACTTTTTAGGTTATAGTTATTATTATTATAGCTGGAAAAATCTTGTGATGGAGAAGGCAAGACTGTTGGAATGAACTACATACCTACTTACAGTAGTAATACGCGCTCGATAGTACAATCTGGGAAGATCTGAATGCAAAGGATTGTCAGAATTATGAAAACTATCCAGATCAGGAATAGGAAACTTAATAGATCGCAAGTTTTTGTCCAACAAATTATGAAAGTAAGCAGTTGGAGACCACACAAGACAACAATGACATGAATAGGAATGATTATGATGTTGAAATTGGTTTACTATAGTATATATATATATATATATATATATATATATATATATATATATATATATATATATATATATATATATATATATTATTTATTATTTATTTATTTATTTATTTATATATATATATATATATATATATATATATATATATATATATATATATATATATATGCATATATATATATATATATATATATATATATATATATATATATATATATGAAAAACACGTCTAAATGTGCAAAAATTTATCACATATATATATATATATATATATATATATATGTATTACATACATACATATTGTGTATACATAAATCAATATATATATATATATATATATATATATATATATATATATATATATATATATATATATATATATATATATATACATATATATATATATATATATATATATATATATATATATATATATATATATATATATATATATATATATATATACATAATATATAGTATATATACATATATATACATAATATATATAATTATATACATATATATATATATATATATATATATATATATATATATATATATATATATATATATATATATATATACATTGTGACAGACACGAGTTGAGGATATACTATTTAAAGTGAAAATAGGTGTAGCAAGACTACCAGACTGCTACACAATTCTTTTTTTTTTTTTTTTAAACATGTAACGGAGGATTACAAAGGAGGGATTCTCATAATAAGAATAAGGTTTGTGACGCCCGTGTGCACAAGAATTAGGAAGGGCTAAATATATGTGCTAATTTTAATATGTATTTTGAGCAATGGTGCACCCTCATCATTTCAGCATCAACACCCTAATCCTGTCAACGCTTATGCTTTTTCTTTTTCAATGTTTCTACATGATGGAATCTATACAGTTAAGAAACATTCATCATACGGCAAATGGATTCAGCAATTCAAATCTTTGTAGTCCATGTTTACCAAAGGTTCAGATATGCTTTGAAATTAGTATTCTGACAGGTTTTGGATACATGGCAATAAGTAAAACCTACTCTGTCGGCTGCTTTAGGTACATTATAGGACACAAGACCTATTATAGTCCCTGACTTGAATTAGACTTCAAAATGTCTATCACAAGCAGACTGATGAAGAGTGCAATTCCAACTCTGATTGATGTTTTTAATATTAAGCGGGGATTGCACGGTCGAACAGTTCATCGAACGTGGTTCGACAA
>NC_090740.1:32919481-32949481 GCF_036898095.1 Palaemon carinicauda
CATCTCATCTCGTTTACCAAAAGCTCTCCATCCCAAAATCAAACCATAGTTCTCTAGTCTTGGGTAGTGCCATAGCCTCTGTACCATGACCTTTCACTGTCTAGGGTTAGAGTTCTCTTGCTTGAGGGTGCACTCGGGTACATTTTTCTCTCTTGTTTCTCTTCCTCTTGCTTTCTTGGAGTTTTTATAGTTTATATATAAAATGTTTATTTTAATGTTACTGTTCTTAAAATATTCAATTTTTCCTTGCTTCCTTTCCTCACTGGACTATTTTCATTTTGGAGCCCCTGGGCTTATAGCATCCTGCTTTTTCAACTAGGGTTGTAGCTTAGCAAATAATAATAACAATGATAATAATAATAAAAGCAAGGGGAAAGTAGCCACTGAACAATTACAGTACAGTAACCCCTTGGGTGAAGAAGAATTGTTTAGTAGTCTCAGTGTTGTCAGGTGTATGAGGACAGAGGAAAATATGTAAAGAACAGGCCAGACTATTCGGTGTGTGTGTGTGTGTGTGTGTGTGTGTGTGTATGTGTATGTGTGTGTGCGTAAGCAAAGGTAAAATAAGATGTAACCAGAAAGAAGCATGCAATGTAGTACTGTCTGGCCAATCAAAAAAAGACATAACTCTCTAGTGGTAGTATCTCAAACTGTAAAGAATAGGCCAGATTATTCGCTGTGTGTATGTGTGTAAGCAAAGGGAAAATGAACCGTAACCAGAGAGAATTATCCAATGTAGTGCTGCCTGGTCAATCAAAAGAAGCCATAACTCTCTAGTTCTCTAGTGGTAGTATCTCACCGGGTAGCTAGTGCCCTGACCAAACTACTAGCTATATGTATATATATATATATATATATATATATATATATATATATATATATATATATATATATATATTTATATATATATATATATATATATATATATATATATATATATATATATACTGTATATATATATAGCTGTATATATACTGTATATATACAGTATATATGTATATATATGTATATATATATATATATATATATATATCCATATATATATATATATATATATATATATATATATATATATACTGTATATATATATACATACATATATATATATATATATATATATATATATATATATATATATATATATATATATATATATATATATACTGTATATATACAGTATATATATATTATATATATATATATATATATATATATATATATATATATATATATATATATACAGTATATAATATATATATATATATATATATATAATGTATATACACAGTATATATATTTAAATATATATACTGTATATACTAATATATATATATATATATATATATATATATATACACACATATATTTATATATATGTATAAATTATATATATATATATATATATATATATATATAAATTATAATATATATATATATATATATATATATATATATAAATTATATATATATATATATATATATATATATATATATATATATATATATATCAAATAAACCATATATATTTTTGATACATTAATGTCTGGATTTTCTTAACGACCTCAGGATCAGAGCCCCAGGCGAAATCACACAAAGACCAGAGCTTGTGACCGGCCGGAAATCGAACCCTGGTCCGGCAAGCTTGTATAGACAGTGACTAAACCACTTAGCCAAGTGGTTTAGTCACTGTTATTTGAATAAGTAAAACACGTCTAAATGTGCAAAATTTATCATATATATATATATATATATATATATATATATATATATATGTATATATATATATATATATATATATATATATATATATATATATATATATATATATATATATATATATATATATATATATATATATATATATATATATATATATATATATATATATATATATATATACACACACATATGCGTGTGTTTGTTTTTATAAGATATATATTCCTAAATGCCTACACATATTATTGCATTAAATTATTTGGCCAAATTATACAATAAAGTGGTATATGGAGAGATGGATATTCTCTTTAAAAAATATCTAGCCCTTCAGTAAAATGAACATATAATTCAAAGAACGTTTTTTCCTTTTAAAAGACAAATTTACCTCCCTTTCAAAGCAGAGATGCACTTTTATTATTCTTTTTTTATCTACGCTAGTATAAAAGAAATCCAAAATATTTAAGCAATGCTGTATTTCTTTCACCTATACACCAACTCATTTAATTCATTTTTAATGTGAGATAATTTTGTAAAAAGACTTGCGCCTCTCTTGAAACTCACAACCTGAAAAAAAAACGAATCACGAAATGTCGAACGAGAGGGACACTGGAAAACAGATTAAATAATTATGTAGATAAATTAATTAACCAATCAAAATGCAAGGTTTGCTATGACAGAGAAGGTAAAATAATTTTGACCGGAAAATGATGAAATCCAATACGTAATTTCGCCTTAAAACGTGGTAAAAGGGAAATTCATTGGCAATTAAATGATCATGACTTCACCATTTCATGCTTTTGCATTGACTGTAAACACACAAATAACATAAGTCATACACACATATATGTATGCAGTATAGCCATAGATGCCTATTTCGTACTTGTGAGAGAGAGAGAGAGAGAGAGAGAGAGAGAGAGAGAGAGAGAGAGAGAGAGAGAGAGAGAGACCACGCCTCAGAGCCATGGTAAGTCTAACATTCGTATAATACTACCATTCAAGCGGTGTAAAATTTCCAACCCCTTTCCTGCCAACGACACTGCCAGTGAGACTTAGTTCACAATGTCACACCGAGAGAAGAAGCCTATAAATGTAGAGTTAAATATGTTCATGGTTTGACCTCATGTTAATTAGGTGTTCTGAAACTAGAGGAGTGGGTGTTCACATCGTAAATGTTTTACATTAAGACACTCAGAGTCGACGTAAAACATTCGAATATTGTTTTTAAAAGCAGTACGATTCTCTCTCTCTCTCTCTCTCTCTCTCTCTCTCTCTCTCTCTCTCTCTCTCTCTCTCTCTCTCTCTCTCTCTCATACAAACTATGTGTTGAAGCATCAGTAATAATAATAATAATAATAATAATAATAATAATAATAATAATAATAATAATAATCTTTATTTCAGCAAAAGCCATATACAGAGTTACAATTGGGGTATAGTGATCTTACACGGTATTGTTTTTTTTTTTTTTTTTTTTTTTTTTTTTTTTTTTTTTTTTTTTTTTTTTTTTTTTTTTTAATTCATGCAATAATTTACCAAAATGTTCCTTTTAAAGTTTCTAAATCAACCAATTCTAGGTGTAAAGTTCTCTATTTTTTTTTATATGTAAGCACTTTATGCATTTAATATATCTGAGCCTTTATAATAAAATTCTATAAGAGAATTTAACGATAAAGAATATTACTCTTGCTATGTTACCTACAATATGCATGTAAAAATCACGCATGTTATAGTTTATCAAAGTGCATTTCCTACAATGAATCTTAATTTTCAATTCATCTGCTTAAACAGAACTGCTCATTTAAGAAAAGACGGGCTCATCTCAAAGGTCAAGTTGAAAGGTCGAATGCAATCACTCAAAGGTCACCGATTAAACACGTAATGAAGAGGATCATATCCACTTGTGATGAGGAGGAATCTGTTATGAGATCTTCTTGATACGCAGAGATCAACGTCAAAACATAAACCTTCCATAATTTTATTTGGTGAATTTACGGTTTATATATCTGCTTTTCTTCATCGCCATTCAATTGCTCCCCTCAAACATATTCATTATCACGTTTTATATTGGGCCTGAATAGCTACCAATGAAAACACACATTCTTAACACGTAGACTTTATGAGTCGGTCGTGATCAGCAGAGGTTTAAGGTATTCCATGGAACGTATTTACTGTAAAATGGACTAGAAATTGTTGAATATTTTCAAGAAACGATATCTACGATGTGAAAGAAAATGCTCGTTGGGATTTGCAATGATGAGAAAGGGGATAACAAAAACTCCATGGAAGACTAAATGGAATTCAACGGGAAAAAATAAACAAAACAAAAGATTGTAAACGGAAGAAGTGAAGAGAGAAAAAAGTTCCCCTAAAACTGTTGCAGACGATCAAAGAATCAGTGAGGTGCGTCAGCTTTTGCGATGCCCGCAGTAATGAGGGTGGATGGCATGACGAGAGAGAGAGAGAGAGAGAGAGAGAGAGAGAGAGAGAGAGAGAGAGAGAGAGAGAGAGAGAGAGAGAGAGAGAGGTGGTAAAATGAAAGATTAGAATATCTTTATAATTTATTTGGCACCTAAAGTAAAAAAGCAATTATATTAAAACAGTTCATATTCATATATGTATATATATATATATATATATATATATATATATATATATATATATATATATACATACACTCACACGCACACACACAAATACATATATATATATATATATATATATATATATACATATATATATATATATATATATATATATATATATATATATATATATATATATATATATATATATATATACATATATTTACGGATGTATGTGTGTGCGTGTATGTATGCCTTCTATGTTGGCATATAAATTGACTTCGGTTGTGGAAGGCGAATGAAGGTGCCTGTAATTGGTGTGTTATCTTTTAAAGGTTTAAAAGTCACTCATAAATGACAAAGACAAGGCACTTTGACATTGCGTTACAAGCTAACCATATATACTGTATATATGGTCAGCCCCCAAGTCCCCTCTCCTGCCAAGCTAGGAACAAGGAGGGCCAGGCAATGGCTGCTGATGACTCAGCAAGTAGACTTTAGGATTCCACATACACCCCCATCTTTAGCTCTTAAGGATGCAAATGTTGTAGACACTACAAGAAACTGCCGAGCTTAAACGGGTCTCGAACCCCAGTCCTGCAGATTTACACGCACGGGCGTTTCCAATAGGCTACCATAACCCAACCGTAACCAAACCAAAAATCTCTGAACCAATCCCTGCATTGCGAGCCATAGGCACACACAGACACACAGACACACACACGAACACAAACACATACATATACTGCATATATATATATATATATATATATATATATATATATATATATATATATATATATATATATATATATCATCAGCCATTACCAGTCCATTGCAGAACAAAGGCCTCACACACGTCCTTCCACTTGCATCTGTTTACGGTCTTTCTGAACCAGTCGACTCCCGCAAACTTTCATAGTTCGTCAATCCATCGTCTTCTCTTCATTCCCCTGCTTCTTTTATAACCTCTAGTGACTCATTCTGTCATAACGTCCATCTCTTGCCTGCCATTCTCATTATATGTGCTGCCTATGTCCATTTCTTTTTCTTACATGTTGCTAGAATTTTCCCTTCTTTCGTTTGCTCTTGAATCAATGTTGCTCTTTTTCAGTCTCTTAGTGTTATTCTCATTATCATTCTTTTCATAGCTCAATGAATTGTAACTAGCTCATATTCCAAGGCTTTAGTAAGGTTTTAAGTTTTTGATGCATAAGTTAATACTGGTAGGAACATCTCATTAAATACTTTTGTTTTTTGAGGCAAGTGGCATTTTACGTTTCATAATCTCATATAGCTTACCAAATGCTCTCTATCTTATAATTTCGGTCTCGTGTCCTTGGGAAATACTCACTGTCTGTCCAAAATAACCTACGTAGATTCATTAACAATCTCTCTCTCTCTCTCTCTCTCTCTCTCTCTCTCTCTCTCTCTCTCTCTCTCTCTCTCTCTCTCTCTCTCTCTCTCTCTGTATATATATATATATATATATATATATATATATATATATATATGTATGTATGTATGTATGTATGTATATATATATATATATACATATATATATATATATATATATATATATATATATATATACATATATATAGATAGGTATAGATATAGATATAGTTATAATTATCAAATGGCCAGTCTGAAATGAACTGATTCCCTCTGTTTTTTATCATCTTTCTTGCGAATGACTTCCTGAAATCAAGTTACATAAAACTTCTCTATTCCCAGTCACTCCATAAGAAAAATGCATAAAAAGTCAACGCAAAAAATAAGAAAAAAATAGAAGGATAAATTAAAAAGAATCAAATCTTTCATCATGAGTAAGGATAGGAAGCTGTTGTGATATCCGACGATGAGTCATTCGCGGTCGAGCATTGAGACGCCTTTATCATCAAATAAACTGTTAACCTAATCTCTAGTCAACTCTATACTCAGGTCTTCTGTGATTTTAATCTTTTTTCTCTCCTCGCGACAGGATGTTATGATTTGGCACATACGTGACCGCGACCGACAAGGCAACCATTGGTTTTGACAGACATGTCGCGGGCGTTCGAGTCAGCCAACGCCCTTACTCGGGATAGAACGGAGTTTTTCATTGGCTAGGCGATAGTCATTTGTCTACCCACTAGAACGGTTCATGAAACAGGCTTCTTGATTGGCACAGGAGTGGACGCCTGTCTGCTGGCATATCGCATTACCAATCTCTGATTGGTCAAGTGTCGGGATAGCCAGGAAGGAGCCATGCGGGCTAGTTTGTTTACATACATGACGTCACAAAGAGTAACGCCAGCGTACGTGTAAAGGTCAAACGCAATGAATGAAACTGATATCGTGTACAACTGATGTAATATTCGGCGACCAATTCATCAAAACATTAAGTTATTCATCAGGATTTAATTAAACCCTGCCATACGGTAGCAAAAAGGGATTCTAGAAACTTCGTGTAAACCCTTAAATCTCCTCTGACACGCTAATGAACATCCCCCCTTGCCCCGAAAAAAAAGAAAAGAAAAATATCTTCAGGCTGTTATCAACGAGTCACTCTCCTCGCTATATTGGCACTAAAATTCAGTTTTGATTTAATCATTTCGACGCTTTAAAGGTCAGTAGTCTCTTAATTCATTATAGTATCAACAGGGGGAGAAGATTCATGACCGCCTTACACTTATTCAAAATCTTCTCTTTATATGGTGTCATCTATCCACCGGAAGACATTATTCGGCCATGCAGAATTCTTCATTCGGCTGATCATTACATTTACTCAAGCATAAGGAAGTTCAGTACATACATACTATTGCTAAATTGTCTGTGGCGATCATCAAACGGATGTTAAAAGATGAATAGGCTATCTAGACACAGTGCATGAAAAGGACAATCTACCCGGTAAGATAATAATAATAATAATAATAATAATAATAATAATAATAATAATAATAATAATAAGAATAATAACAACAATAATAATAATGATAATAATAAAAATTTTATCTACAATGATAATAATAATATCATCATCATTATTATTATTATTATTATTATTATTATTATTATTCAGCAGAATGCTGAATACAAATGCAGTCAATAAGTGGTATCTATGTGTCCCTATTACTAAAATGTATGTGTTCTCATTTTAACAATATATCTACCATATATAATAAAGAACAAGTGTCTGGCTTATATATATATATATATATATATATATATATATATATATATATATATATATATATATATATATATAAATATATAAATGTACAAACACACATTTCCGGTCACGCTCACCCTGGTGAGAGGAGGTATCCTAAAAGGAAAAAGGGAGGGTGTGAGAAGAGTTAAATGTCTGTGTGCGTGTATCCATATCTATCATTTATGACGGGTTGAGTACTCTAGTATTGAATATTTTATTTCAGGTACTTAGGTACATACTGTACAATCGAAAGTTTCCAATGCCTGTTCAAGAGGATCAGATATGGAAACTTGCAGTTTGATTAATGCTAAAATTATTCTTGTGAGAGACTATTTCAAAGAGGTAGGAAACAAAAAGTTGGAACAGGCGTTGTATGCTATTTAAGAGTTACACAGTGAATGCCAAAGAAAAGGAATATAATAGTACAAGGAAAATATGTACAAAATACAAACATATATATGTAAAATACTTTCTGAAGATTAACGTTTGGACTACAACAGCTAACAATAATAATAATAGCAATAATGGAAATTTTTGTAATAATAATAATAATAATAATAATAATAATAATAATAATAATAATAATAATAATAATAATAAAAATTAAGGCATATAAATGCCCTTACAGTTTTCTCAAAGAAATTTGCAAGTAAATGTAACAAAGAATCAATCCTTAAATGAAAAAGTAAATGAAAAAATACATAACTGGAAATAAACCACCTTACATGTATTTGGAAAACTAAAATAATAATAATAATAATAATAATAATAATGTGAAATTATTTTAAAGTGAGGCCTTAAATGGTATGTCTTCCAATTACTACCACAAAACAAATGTTAAACGGCTTCTAAACACGAAACGTTATCTGACTGGCAGTAACAAATGAAATACCTCAATAATTGACGCATGCGATTCCAGACGTATACCCATTGCTTTTAAAGAATTTAAGTCTCGTAAGACGATAGCCACCAACAAGTTCATTTCGAAATTTCAATGTGTTTCTTTTGGGTTTTATTATAATTGCTATTATTGTTACAGGATTAAATAGTCTTCTATTAGCAGCTATTATCACAGGAAGCAGCAGCCCCAATACTGAAACAAAACAAAGCAAAGCATTAACAAGCAAACAAAGCTTTAACAGAAACATCCGGGATGCAATAGAGAATGAATGAACAAGTTGCAGTTGGGTCCGATCTTACGATTTGCAACATCACATCACACGGTGTCACAATGGTCCTTGATTGGCCATAATTACTCGCCGTTCTACGGTGTATATCTGAGTCATTGATGTTTTGCAATCGAATAACATAATTTATACTTTATCTAATCTCGTTGGTTTCCTTCGTGCTATCTTCCACAATAACTATTTTTTTATCAATATATGTCTCAAAAATATCTAACTTCTAATAAATAATAAAAAAATTAATGATACATGTGTGAAGCAGAATAATAATAGCATATTCATTTTAAATGCAATTGAAATCCTGCATGTCCTTCATCAAACAGGGTAACATGATATGTAAATTTACATTTTTAGTATATATATATGTATATATATATATATATATATATATATATATATATATATATATATATATATATATATATATATGTGTGTGTGTGTGTGTGTGTGTGTGCGCGTAGAAAGAAAAAAAATAAAGAAAAAAATCTGTAGCTCTCTGGGGTTGACTGTTGGGTTGACGGACACAGTAAGAGAAACTGGGGTTGTGAGAGAAGCCTTGAGAGGGAAGAAATTCTCTACAGGGGGGAGGGAGATAGAGAAAGGGGGGAGGAGGAAACGGTAGAGGGAGGGACATCGCCCCGACTACCGGATCATCTTAAGTTTGTTTAACTTATGAGTAATAAGGAAATAAGATGATCCCTCAGGATTGCTTGAGACGAATAGGAGGAAGACGAGGATTAGGACGAGGCAGAGAATAGTTGTTAGGGGTTGGAGGATAGGTGAAAAAAAAAGTGAGAATGTGGAGAAAAGGAAAAATACATTTAATGAGGTGGGAACTATAAAAGAAAGGAGAAAGAGAGGAAAGGAGATAAATTAAGACGTGATGAAGAGAAAATGTTTAAGCAAATTATGAAATGGAAAATAACTATACATTGTAAATGGAAGAAATGGGAAGAAAATAGTTTAGTTGATAAAGCGAACGAGTATAAAATACCATAAAATAATAAGAACCGTGGAAACGCCGTAAAGAACATTAAACAAACATATGAAATATGGGGAAAATGAAAGGATAAATAAAGGAGAGAAGGAGGAAAACTGGGAAAAAGGGCAGTAGAGGACGCATGCAATGAGGAAAAGAGAACATTACACAAAGATTCATTGCAACAACCAATATTATTTTAACGATATTAATTACTATATTGAACGACGATATGAATAAAGATAGGAAACAGCAAAGATAAGTAAATATATTTAAGAACAGCAGAACAACATAGAAGAAAAGCGAAGCAAATAAGAATAATGGAGAAGAAAAAAATAAAAAAATAAATGAACAAGAAATCTGATTTTTAAAATTCAGTTTTAAAATCATAATACAGGTAATGGAAGAATTGAAAACACTACAAACTAACGACTTTAAATTACGCTTTTATGGAATGGGAACATATAATGGTTTGAAAAAAAAAAAAAAATAGTCTATACTATTTGGGCGCAAAGAATAAAAGACAGAATTTTATGCATAAACAAAATGTGCATTAAAAAAGGCATATACTTATTAAATGCGAACATATTGTGCCGTAGCTTAGTGGTACAACATCAAACTTGCGTTAGTAATGTCCGGGGGTTCACTCCCGGCCTGCAACTACGTGCGAATCTACACCATCGTTAGCAACGGGATACGGCTCCGTACACTCTATAAAAAATTGCTGAATCATGGAGTCACCCATGCAGTAAACTTCCACAGCGTTAGCTATGGTCAAGCACAGAGGGGTTAGAAGTCCACTCAATAAAGACTTGCAGAATCACACTGGAGTCCCCCGTTCAGTAAACTTCCACAGATTATATATATATATATATATATATATAATATATATATATATTATATATATATATATATATATATATATATATATACAGCATGCATATATATATATATATATATATATATATATATATATATATATATATATATATATATATATATATATATATATATATATATATAATAGAAAAGGGTTGAAACAGAATTAGCAGAACTATCCAAAACAATAAATAAACTAAAAACTCAATATATTCGTAAACACAATCAGACCAAAATTGAGGAAACCCTAAATAATTGAAGAAACATCAAACTGATGAAAAGAAGACTTTAAACAGGGTGCCAACAGATTTTCTTTATAGGATGAAAATAGAAATATTATCCACAATAGAAATGGAGTGATAAAAATTGCAGACGATTTCTATACAATGTTATACAACAGATATATAATGAATAATGAAATATCTGGCTTCACAATTGATTTAATAATAGATGAAGGAGATTCCATAGTAGTAAACCTGGCTGAACTCTACATCAAATATCTGCAAGAATGCTCTATACATACAGCTTGGAAAAACTTTATCATTATACTGCTTTACAAAAAGGATGACACAAAAGACCTGAAAAATTACCGGCCAATAAGTTTACTCTCCGTAATATATGAACTATTTTCAAGGATCATATTAGGCCGAATAGAAAGACAGCTAGACTTTAATCAACCAAGAGAGCACACAGTCTTTAGAAGCAGCTATTCTATGTCTGACCCTATCCAAGTAAATAAATTAATGACAAACCACTATGAATGGTATTAATAGACTAATAGAAAGCTTTTGATCCGGTGAAAACATTAGCAGTACAGTAATGAAAGTCCTTCAAAATCAAGGATTAGAAGAATCTTATGTTAGACCATTTGAAGATATATATATACAGACAGTACAGATAGTAATAAAATTCCAGTTGAGAAAGAAGTTAGACAAAGAGACCCCCATCTCTCCTAAATTATTAACAGCATGTCTAAAAGAAGTTTTAAAGAACTTAGATTTTGAAAATGTAGGAATTAAAATTAATGGGGAATACATTAACAACTTAAGGTTTGCAGATAACAGTTGTGTTTAGTGAATCATGGGAGGAATTACAAAGGATGATAGAAGACTTGAATAGAGAGAGCAGAAATGTAGGACTTAAAAGGAATATGAGAAAAACTAAGATAATGTTCAATTCAAATGCAGAGAGACAAAAAACAAGACTTATGAATGAGCCTCTGGAGATTGTTAATGAATATACGTATTTAAGACACAGTAAGTGTTTCCCCAGGACACGAGACCGAAATTAAAAGAAGGATAAGCATGAGATGAAGAGCATTTGATGAACAAAATGAGATTATGAAAATTAAAATGGCACTTTCTCTAAAAAGAAAAGTATCTAATAAGATGGTCCTACCAGTATTAATTTTAGCATCAGAAAGGTTTGGGCCTTAGGACATAAGCTAGTTACAACTCAAAGAGCTATGGAAAGAAAAATGATGAGAATAACACTACGAGACAGAAAAGAGCAACATGGATACAAGAGCAAACTCAAGTAGAGGATATTGTAACAACTTGTAAGAAAAAAAAAATGGACATGTGAAGGACATATTATGAGAATATCAGACATTAGATGGACATTAAGAATAACAAAATGGGTCTCTAGAGATTGTAAAAGAAGTAGAGAAAGGAAGAGATGACGATGGATCGATGAACTAAGGATGTTTACGGGCGTGGACTGGCACAGAAAGACCATAAACAGACAAGTGGAAGGTCATGTCTGAGGCATTTGTTCTGAAGTGGACTAGTAACGGCTGATGATATATATTGTTTGGTACATACATACATACATACATATATATATATATATATATATATATATATATATATATATATATATATATATATATGTGTGTATATATATATATATATATATATATACATATATATATATATATATATATATATATATATATATATATATATATATGGTGTGTGTGTGCTTGTGTGTTTTTAATTCAGGAGTAGAAAAACAATTAATGTTCATAATTAATGTTCATTACCAAAGTAATGCTAAGATTTTAGACGCAAGATTCCAATTGTCCTCGGTTTGCTTTATCTCGATCACGATGTCACACAACTGCTCCCCTGAAAAATACTATTTCACTTAAACATAAAATACCCCAGGGTAACTGGGTAATACCTCTATCAACCTTGATTCCTCATTCATTTTTGGAATTAAATCGTAACTGGTCCTTGAAGTTTTCCTTCTTTTAGAG
Source organism: Palaemon carinicauda (assembly GCF_036898095.1). Lineage (NCBI taxonomy): Eukaryota > Metazoa > Arthropoda > Malacostraca > Decapoda > Palaemonidae > Palaemon > Palaemon carinicauda. The sequence goes on from NC_090740.1 coordinate 32,932,278, forward strand.
GGTCCAGAACTCTTTTTTTTTTTCATATATTAATTAATTTTTCAACCTGCAATTAATAATTTTGACAAGAATTATTCAGTTATCAGTGTGAGGGTATGACAGAAATTTGTTATTCAAGTCTTCCCGTCAGCGTCTGCAAACGAGGTATTTTGCTCGGTATGTTTGGTGATGACTAGTTGAGCTGGCTACGCGTGAGTGTGGCAACTTCTTCTGATTTATGAATGGTCGTCTTAAAAATCGAACTGAGAGAAAATTTCGGCACATTGGAAATAATTAAAAATTATATAAGTAGAATTATGCCTAAGGGTTTGTGCATTATACTTTCCGATCCCGGGAAAAGCAATTTGGATCAGGTCATCTTTCTCATTTGATATATCCAGTTTATAGGTAGCTTATGAAGTCTGCTCATCTCAAAATATAGTCTATTTATTCGAATGTTATGAAATAACAAGAAATATTCTACCGCTCCAGAAGGACATAAAAGGAACTTCTGTATGTACCTGCAAGGAACTGTTATGTAATCTACGGATATGACGCGTAAAGTCTCATACGTAAGCTCTATAATAATATCAATCATATTTTAACACAATCATGGTCTGTACATGTTACTAGCCAAGAAAGATGAACGCAAGGGTCAAAGATGATGGAACATTGTAGCCTTGGCCTGTTTAAGTTACATGACATCACTTCCAGGAGTAATATTAGTAAGCTGAATACTTATGATATAGATACAAAATTAGAATAGAAAGTTAACTAACAGTGCGACTGCAAAAAGGCCTATAAAATTATAGGAAAGCTTCTCAGGCCACTCTTAGGCCTGATGGGCATCTTGTTTCTGAAAATGAATTTCAGCGTTTTTAATACTATACTTATACATTGATTAATAAAGTAAGGGCAAAACGACATAAGAAAACCCATTATCATGCCAGGATAAGGATCGAATCAATGTAAATGAAAAGGACTGAGTAATTAGAATAGCATTCTAAACAGAAAACCTCAGTAACTTCACAGAGAAAATGACGGAGAATCGGAAGAAGTCGAGTGTTTGGGGTATTGGGTTTATGGGCACAAGGAGCTGCTCATGGAAGAGATTACGATCATGGGAAGGGGCAAGGTAAGGGGAAGCAGTAGGGGGTGAGGGGATGGGGAGCATGATGATAATGATGACAGTAGGAGGGGTTTGGTTAGGTGGAGGATCGGATGTGTTCGTTCGTTTGTTTGTGTTGTAGTGTGTGTGTGACTACGTGCTTTATCTATCTTTCCAAAGACAACATCGTCCGGGTGACGACACACTGCTTGGATTGTCTTCTCTTTCGCCAGAGAGAGAGAGAGAGAGAGAGAGAGAGAGAGAGAGAGAGAGAGAGAGAGAGAGAGAGAGTTCTTTTACAGTCCTTCTTTAAGGGATTTGTTAGGATATGTGGTTTCAAATCACACTATCACTGTCACGTAAGCAACTTTGTATTTGTGTCTCAGCCATCAAACAGGCGCTTTTCAAGTACAACGTGATTGTTCAAGAATGCATAACGATGGCGTTTCCTTTTCAAGTTCCGTGCGTGTGACCTCTGGGATCTTTTAATGATAATACAGTCTGTACCATACTTTACTCTTTATCCAATCTATTTTTAAGCTTATATATTATTATAGTTTGTTCTCTCTCAAACTGCTAGTTAAATCTGACAAAAAATAACAATTGTCATAAATAAAATAAAAAGAAATCATGGACTGTCAATGTACATTTCATTTACTTTTGCTCTTACATTAAAAATTAAATTGTAAGCTGGTGGGGTCCTGGTATTGAGGCAAATGAAGCTGGAGATCACTATGATATATAACATTTATACAACACTTTAATTACAGAACTTTACACAAATAACTCTAATGATAATAATAATAATAATAATAAAAATAATAATAATAATAATAATAATAATAATAATAATAATAATAATAATTCTAGGAAAGATGTTTCAAATACTAATGGAACAATAAGGATATTACTATGGGATAGACTCCGACAAAATCTCATTTTATTACAGTACAAGAAAAGCATAAACATCTACTGTATTTGCTTGGGAGTATGAGGACGTACTTTTAAGTATGTACAGGACACAGTACCAACCAACTAAAGCTTAATAATTATGAATATAAAAGTGATCAATGTGATTATTTTTGAGTACCTGAAAACAGTACAATAACTAAAGATTTTCGTAACATAGAACGTATTGCAATGCACTATAAATTATATATATATATATATATATATATATATATATATATATATATATATATATATATATATATATATATATATATATATAAAGGTGTGTGTGTGTGTTTGTGTTTGCATCTATAAACAGGGGCATAATTCAAAGTACTTTAATGTAGTAATTATAGTTCATTTGTACGATATTTAGAAGAGCTTGAAGAAAAAAATATACATAGTAGAGAGGAAACAAGTGCTTATATCAAAAGCACACTGTATTATGCCAGGTGGTTACTTGGAAATCTGTCCAATGAGTCGCTGATTCAGGACTTTATAAAGTTTGGCACCGATTACTATTCTAAATATTTCGTCCAAGTAAGAATAAATATAAATGTTGACTTCATTTGTGTAAAAATTCCTAGTGTAGACAAAACACGTTACTTTGATACTAACATGTGTATAAAAGTTAATCTTTGTAAATATCGAAGAGGATTGTATGATTTTGTAGTTAAATAGAAATAAATAATTTTTTACAATTTTTTGTACGTTTATACATAGCCTTCAAGACAGTATTAAAAACATGAAGGTCCTCAATTGCTTTGCTTTCCAACTTTCGACACCTTTGTTCTCTTTTCATTTAGCTGTTCACTTTTTTTACCTTTATCTGTGAATGTCTAGCAAACATACTACTACTACTACTACTACTACTACTACTACTACTACTAACAATAATAATAATAATAATAATAATAATAATAATAATAATAATAATAATAATAAGATATTTTTTTTCTACATACGTTTGAATAAATTCTCTCCTTATCTACGATTTCATATCTTATATTACTTCAGCATCTTTTGGTATCCAACGCTCTCTCTCTCTCTCTCTCTCTCTCTCTCTCTCTCTCTCTCTCTCTCTCTCTCTCTCTATTAATTCGTAAATGGCAAACATAACAAACATGTTAAAATTATGAGTGTGTAACTCAATACCTTTAATGGCGATCATGGGCTGAACTCTCTCTCTCTCTCTCTCTCTCTCTCTCTCTCTCTCTCTCTCTCTCTCTCTCTCTTAAATCACAAACATTTTCCTTCAACTGAATGTCTTGATTTAGGTGTCCGGTGAGGTAATTCCGAAAGTGATATTTAAATACGTGATTACCTAATTAAAATCTGCTTCTTTGGCTTTTGTGGAGCAAAGTAAATTACGATAAATAGCTTAACACAGGGAAACCAAAGTATGGTTAAATGTGAAGGCAAACATACAATATACAGTATATATATATATATATATATATATATATATATATATATATATATATATATATATATATATATATATGTGTGTGTGTGTGTGTGTGTGTTTGCGTGTGTGTGTGTGTAGGTGTGTGTGTGAGTGTGTGTGTGCATGTGAATGAATATACATTTATATATATAAGGGGCGTTCATTAAAAATTTCCCCTGACCCACTTCCAACAGACATAGACAAACAAAACTTGAAACAGTTATTAGCCTTTCTCTACATAGGCACCACCTAGGGTTATGTAATTTTTCCATCGTTTTATACAACTCTGGAGACCTTGTTTGTAAAAATTTGTGGGCTGAGCCTCAAAACATGATTCCACCTTGGAAATCATAGTCTCACCATCTTGAAAACGTGTGCCCTTCAAAAATGACTTCATGGATGGAAAAAGGTGAAAGTGAGATGGTGTTAGGTCAGGAGAATAAGGGGGTGCGGAAGAATTTCATAGCCCCAAGAGTGTACTTCGGTCTTGGCGATATGCGAGTTGTGGACTGTAGCACTGTCTTGTAAGAGTCGGACTCTTCTGGCCACCATGCCGTACATTTTGAGTTTGATGGATTCTCGTAATTTACGCAGTAGTGAAGCATAGTAAGTCCCAGTAATTGTGGTACCCCTGGCCAGGAAATCCGTCATCACTACTCCGTACTGATCCAAAAAGATGCTAAGCATGACCTTTCCTGCACAGGGTTGCACTCTTGCCTTCTTTGGGGGTGGTGAGTCAAAGTGCTTCCACTGCATAGACTGGATCATAGTGATGGATCCCTGGATTCAGGATCATAGTGATGGACCCCTGGATCAGGATCATAGTGATGGATCCCTGGATTCAGGATCATAGTGATGGACCCCTGGATCAGGATCATAGTGATGGATCCCTGGATTCAGGATCATAGTGATGGACCCCTGGATCAGGATCATAGTGATGGACCCATGTTTCATCCTGTGTGATAACTCGGTAAAAAAAAAAGGGCTTATCGGTTTTGTTGGCACTTGTCTAAAAGAGTCTTTGACTAATCGACTCGTTCCTGCTTCTGAAAAGGAGTAAGGAGCCTAGGAACCCACTGTGCAGACATCTTATGCATGTGCAAATGATCCTGAATGATTTTTTCCACAAACCCTACACTTATCTTCACAGTTTGGGATAACTGATGAACAGTTATATGGCGGTTTTCCAAAATGGGAGCCTCTATTTGATGGATGGTCACTTCACCGAGGGCAGAATGGGGACATCAAGGAACAGATGCTGTTTCGACAGATGTTTGACCACACTTGAACTGGCGATACCAGTGTTTTACAACGCCATGTGATGGAGCTGCATCTCCATAAGTTTGTTTCATTTCATCAAAGGTCTGTTTTGGAGTGCGACCTTTCAAATATAGAAACCTGATCACTGCTGGGTACTCGACTGGGTCCATAGTTACATCTTACTTTAATCTAACGCCTGTAAAAAAAGGAAGCAATGCAAGTTCAGTGCTGCAAATTATCATGTAACCTATAAACTCATGTACCAATACACAGGTAAAATTTCAATCAAATGAAAAGCTTAAGTTGGTCAGGGGAAATCTTTAATGAACGTCCCTTGTAAACATATATACCATCACCATTATCTCCTACGCCTATTGACGCAAAGGGCCTAGATTAAATTTCGTCAGTCATTACTATCTTGAGCTTTTAAACTAATACTTCTCCATTCATGATCTCCTCCTTCATGCTTCATAGTACTTAGTGATGTAGGCCTGAGTCTTCCAACTCTCCTAGTGTATTCCCTTGTGAAGCCCAGTTGAAACTAAACCTATTGGGGAGTGCAAAGTGCATGCCCAAACCTTCTCCATTTACACCTTGCCATGATCTCATCCACATATGGCACTAAAGTATTCTCTCTTATAGCTTCCTTTCTAATCGTGTCCTGCCATTTCACTGCCAATATCCTTATGAGGGCATTGTTCTCAAATCTACTAAATCTGTTGGAGATTGTTTCATTGCAATACCACATCCCATGTCCATACAGTTACACTGATCTCACTAAACTGATATATAGACTGATTCTATATGTAATTTCAAGCGATTTGATTGCAAGATTTTGCTTAAGCTAGCCATTGTCTGATTTGCCTCTTTTAATCTTTCATTAAACTCATGTTCTAAAGATTCTGTATTAGAGATCATAGTTCTTAAATATTTAAATGATTCCACCTCATTAATCTTTTCTCCTTCAAATGATATTTCATCTTCTATTGCACACTCTGTTCTCATCATTTCAATCTTTCTTCTATTTATCTTGAACCCAACCTCATGTGACATTTCATGCATTCTAGTAAGTAAGCTTTGCAAGTTCTGTGGTGTTCAGCTAATAAGGACAGTGTCATCAGCATATTCTACGTCAACCAATTTCCTGTTACTAATCCAGTTCCATCCTTCTCCACCATCCCCAACTGTTCTATGCATTTAACAATACACAAGTAGAATAAACAACTTAGGTGACAACATTTCCTTGGAGCAATCAACTGTTCACTGAGAGTTCATTTGATAGGACTTCAATAACATTAACTTTCCACTTGCTATGCTCAGGAACAGATTTAATCAAATTTACATATTCAAGAGAAACGCCATAATAACGAAGGACTCTCCACAAAATTGGCTGGTGCACACTATCAAAGGCTATTTCATAGTCCACAAATGCCATCAAAAGTGGATTTCTATATTCTATACATTGCTGTACCAAATGCCTGAAAATTAAAATTTGGTTAGTATATCTTCTATCTTCTCTAAATCCTGCCTGTTCATCTCTCAGATTTTCATCAATCTTTCTCTCTAGTCTCTTTAGAATGAGCATAATATATATTTTCCTGACAACTGACGTAAGTGAAACGCCTGTGTAATTATTGCAAACTGACGTAAGTGAAATGCCTCTGTAATTATTGCAATCAGTCAGATCTCCTTTTATAACCATTTTCACCAATACTCCTGGCTCCCATTCATAAGGATTTGCCTCTTCACTCCACATCCTACAAAATAATCTTGTAAGTATTCTGGACAAAAAACCCTTCCTTTCCCTGCCTGTCTTTTCTTTTTTCAATCTTAGTCGCCTGCACTTTCAGGGGGCTCCTAATCTTACCTAACATCGCATGAGGGTCTGCCCTTATCTTTTAATTTTCTGCTGTACTTCCTTTTTTCCCTTTTCCTTATTTCTTCCCATCCCGAGTTCCTGCCTTCAGTCTATAAACTGGATTGTGTCCAGAGATACTCTTCCTTTCCCAATATTCCCCACTTCCCTTTCCTTATCCTTACCCAGGGAGTCCCTTCATTTTCCTCGAATATTATCTCAGCTGTTATTCTATCGTAATCAGGGACGTTCCATCTCTTTAGTTTTTCAATGATAGCTTCGACTTTAAACAGACTGAATTCATTCATGGGCACATCAAGGTCTTCCTCAGCTTCAGGTATATCAATCAAATTACTCCCTTCATATCTAGTTTGGGTCGTTCATATGAAGAAAATAAAAAGTTTGGAAAGAAGTGAAGAGAGTAAGGAAGGGTGGTTCGAGAATTGAGGAGACAGTGAAAAGTGGAAATGGAAGGTTGTTAAAAGGAGAGGAGGCAAAGGTGAGTGGAATATTTGGAAAGTTTACTGAATGTTGAGGATGATAGGAAGGCAGATGTAATTGCTGTTGCAGGTGTTGAGGTGCCATTGATGGAAGAGGAGAATGAGAGAGGGATTACAAGAGAGGAAGTGAGGAGAGCACTAGATGAAATGAGAGTAGGAAAAGCACCTGGTATGGATGGTGTGAGGACTGAGAGGTTAAAGGAAGGAGGTGTGATTATACTTGAATGGTTGGTGAGATTGTTTAATATGTGTTTTATGTTATTAATGGTACCAATAGACTGGGTGTGTGTGTGTATTGTACCACTATATAAAGGTAAGGGAGATGTGCATGAGTGTTGTTATTCAAGGGGTTTTTATTTGTTGATGTGAGTGTGGTTGGAAAATTGTATATTAGAGTACTAATTATTAAGATTAAGGATAAAACAGAGAATGCAATCTTAGAAGTACAGGGTAGTTTTAGAAGAGGTAGGGGATATATGAATCAGATTTTTAGTTAGGCAGATATGCGAGAAATATTTAGCAAAAGGCAGGGAGGTGTATGTTGCGCTTATGGATCTAGAAAAAACGTGTGATAGAGTTGATAGGGAAGCTATGTGAAATGAGATGAGTTTATATGGAATTGGTGGAAGATTGTTGCAAGCAGTGAAGAGTTTCTACATAGGTAGTAAAGCATATGCAAGGATAGGAAATGAAGTGAGTGGTTCCCAGTGAGAGTTGGGCTAAGACAGGAAAGTGTGATGTCGCCATGATTGTTCAATTTGTTTGTTGATGGAGTGGTGAGAGAGGTGTATGCTCAAGTGCTTAGTCAAGGATTGAAACTGATTGACGTGAGTGATCATGAATGGGAGGTAAATCAGTTGTTGTTTGCGAATGATACTGTACTGGTTGCAGACTCGGAAGAGAAGCTTGGTCAATTAGAGATATAGTTAGGAAGGGTATGTGAGAAAAGGAAGTTGAGAGTTAATGTAGATAAGAGTAAGGTTATGAGATGCATGAGAAGTGGTGCGAGGTTGAATGTTATGTTGAATGGAGAGTTAATTCAGGAAGTAGATCAGTTTAAGTACTTGGGTCTATTGTGGAAGCAGATGTACGTCAGAGAGTGAAAGAAGGATACAAAGTGTTGGGGGCAGTGAAGGGAGTAGTAAAGAATAGAGGGTAAGGCATGAATGTAAAGAGAGTTCTATATGAGAAAGTGATTGTACCAACTGTGATATATGGATCGGAGTTGTAGAGAATTGAAGTGACTGAGAGACAGAAATTGAATGTGCTTAAGATGAAGTGTCTGAGGCTGGCGTATCTCGTTTAGATAGGGTTAGGAACGAAGTAGTGAGGGTGAGAACAGGTGTAAGAAATGATTTAGCAGCTAGAGTGGATACATAAGTGTTGAGGCGGTTTGGTCATGTTGAGAGCATGGAAAGTGGCTTTTTGCTAAGGAAGGTGATGAATGTAAGGGTTGATGGGAGAAGTTCAAGTGGAAGGCCAAGGTTTGGGTGGATGGATGGAGTGAAGAAAGTTCTGGGCAATAGGAGGATAGATGTGAGAGAGGCAAGAGAGCATGCTAGAAATAGAAATGGATGGCGAACGATTGTGACGCAGTTCCAGTAGGCCTTGCTGCTTCCTCCAGTCGCCTTGGTGGCCGAGGAGGTAGCAGCAGTAAGGAATTCAGCGTGTGAAACTTTATTTATGGTGGATAACGGAGGAGGGTGGGCTGTGGCACCCTACCAGTACCAGCCAAACTCGGCTGAATCTCTCATCAGGCTGGGAGGAGCAGAGAGGAAAGGTTCCCTTTTGATTTTATGTATTGCCGTCTGGGAGTTGCATAATTTCTCAGAGCTCGGGTATTATCCAAGAGTAACAGATTTATGTAAAAACAAACAGCTGAGTTCGGAACTCGGGAGGTTATGTAATTTTCCAGCCGTAATATATAAAATATTGTTGGTGCCGAGACCCGGGACCATTATATATATATATATATATATATATATATATATATATATATATATATATATATATATATATAATCAGTTTGTGTAGTTCTCCATGTATAGCATGTGTGTGTTTATTTCCCTTGACAGTGTAGCACAATATGAATTCCGGCTTCTATCATCTTATCAAGTTTATAGGAGTGAAGTTCATAGTCCCATTATCCTTTTCTTGACCCCAACAGATGCTGGTGCCCATTTACAGCTGATTGGGTTCACTAACGTTATGGATACCTTGGAAAATTTTTGCTTCATATAGATCAAGAGTATGATACCAAGCGCCATAAAAAAAAAAAAAAAAAAATAAAAAAAATAAGTAAAAAAAAGGAGAGTAAAAATAAAGCAGAAGAATTTCAAGCAACTCCGGATATACAAGAGGATATTCAAGATTACACACTATCTAAAGACAGCCTAGTAAGAGAGTTCAGAAGACGATTCATAAGATGAAGACTTTACACAGGGAAATAAACTTTATTTGGACTCAAACTCACCAATTCCTCGATCATGTCATACAAGTAATTTGAAAAAAAAGTGAAACACACATTAATCAACCGAAGAAATACAAGCCTTATTACTAAGACTCCCATATTTTTCCAATCTTTCCCTTTTGCAAAATTCACAACAATTAGCTTCAGTAACAAAATCTTTGGTATAAAAGTATAAGGTGTCCGTCTATAATGAAGGCCAGTAAAGGAATTTAAACCGAAGAAAATTATTACTGGTTATAGTAGAGTAGCAGCAGTGTCTGATCAATTTTGAATTACATTATCAAGTGAAAAATTATAAGTGAAATTCTGTCAAGAGTAAATGTAGACATCAGCCAGCTCCTCAAAAAAAAAAAGTAAATTGATCAGCTGATGCTTAAAATTAATTTTAGAATACTGTTTGCTTAAACAATTCCATTATTATTGTCATTTTCTCTATTAGAGAACTGGCACTATCAACAGTAAGGGTAATCATCATAGTAATTATAGTGCAGTAGTGATAATTATCAATGGTATTGGTAAATTTCAAATCAAGGAGAAAATTTATCTGTTCATTTTGCAGGAAATGTTTCTTTAAAAATGAAATCTGCATCATTTCAGGAATTATTATGCAAGAACAAATTAACCAAGTGTAAATATCAAAACACAGGATAAAAAAATACCCCACCAGATAGCAGGACTCATTGCTAATTCACATATTTTAACCAAATAATAAACATGAACTGGCAGGGAAGTTTTGTAATCATGATTTCTCTCTTTTCAGCAATGATTCTAGAAAAAACAATTAGTAGATTTTATCCTATTGAAAAGAATGATATTCATAACACGATTCATGACCAATAGACTCCGGTAAAATAGAATAATCAGAATAAAGTGTAATGAAACAGCAAGTAGAGGAAGGAGAAGAAGAAGAAGAGGTTAAGAATAATAATAAAAAAGATAAACATTGACGAGAACAGAGCTAGGAACAAGGGAAGTGGTGTGGGATAGGAGAAGGAGTAAAAGATAAGCAACCGATGTTACAATCACAGTGGAAGTCCAAGTTTCACCCCTTGAGGCATGACGAGCTTATGTGTGACTTTGTTATAAGTTAGATGACATCGTTTTCTATGACGTCACACATCTCATCCCTTACCCCTCTGACCCACCCCCTCTCTCTTCACAAACGAGGGACACAAGAGGTCACTTCATCCAGAGGGGAAGACTTTAACCAAGTAGCTAAGTGCCACTGAGTAAGTGCCACACTGCATGCCTGAATACCCCGGTGTTTTTAGAGAGCGGGGCTGTCGGGGAGGGGGGTGGAGTTCGTTGTGAAGGGGTGACTTATAAGGCATTTCAGAGCTAGAGTAATTTGTTAGGGAATGAATAAGGCTTGGCATCACTTTACCTTAGTGAGTTATCGCTGTTATTGTATCTACGATTGATTTATGAGAGATAAATGAATGGAAAGATGAGGATGATTGACGATGGGAATGAATGAATGAGGGGAGAAGCAATGGGGGGGGGGCACCAGAAACATGCAGACCAGAAAACTGCCTCCCCCAGTTTATCTACAATCCATCCCACAACAACGCCTGTTCCGGAATCCAAATTAGCTTGCTTTCGGTTACCTCGGATATGAAATCATACTTTTTTTTTTTAATTGTAAAAACCTCTCTAACCAACAAAACTATCGGTAAGATAAATATGCTGTCACTACACGATGAAAACAATGATGATGTAGAAGATGATAACCACGCAAATGATAATGGTTAATATTGATTATAATTAAAACTGATAGATGTGTACCACCAAATACGGTCTTGAATATTATATATAGGGCAAGTTATACGAGCTATTTTAAAGGAGGATGGAGGCGGTACGAAAGCAGAACATGCAACACTTTCGTCATTTCATTTTCATTTTGTTTTTCCCATGCAACACTTTAATCACTTCATTTTCAATTTATTTATTTATTTTCTTTTTTTTTTTTTTTTAAAGAAGACAAATAACGTTACTTCGAATTAGGATATGGCTTCACAGTTCTCAATAAACATTTAATGTAGGTGTTATATTACTCGGAAATATGTATAGGCCTGTGACCCTGAAAAGGGGATTATTTCTTTTAGCTGAATGGAAAGGTGGGTGGAAGAAAAGTAAGGTTTATTAGCCAACTGAATTTCTGTAAGTAATAAGAATGGTCAACGAGTACCACGAGTTAAGAGGAAGCTCCGAAGACCCGGAGTCTTCACTCTAATGGTTAACGATGGTTAATAATAACGCAATTATTATAATCTTTATTGACCAAATTAACTGAAGCCTTGGCGGAAGTAGAAGCCTCGGTTATGTCTTCATAAAATCATTGAAAACGTTGATTGCAGTCAGTCAAATTTTGATGAGGATGTAATAGGAAAACATCAGCTATTAATTCTAACCGTAATAATTGTGGTAAACCTGGGATGCTTTCTTATTTTTTTTTTCAATTTTCCCATGGACAATGATACCATTATCATTATTATAATCGTTATCACCATTATTATTAATATTGCTGTCATTTTATAACAACCATTGCTTATTATAATTATTGTCATTATCATCAGTTTTTATTATATTGTATCCTTAATGAAATTTGATTTTAAGTCTCTCAAAAATCTGTTAATTACTAATAAAGTTGAAGTGTTATTTCGGCTTTGGTCTCTGCTTTTCCTACTCAGTCTTTGGCGGTCTACATGCTCCCAATCTACTAATGTAGAGTATATATATATATATATATATATATATATATATATATATATATATATATATATATATATATATATGTGTGTGTGTGTGTGTGTGTGTGTGTGTAAAAGAGAGAGAGAGAGAGAGAGAGAGAGAGAGAGAGAGAGAGAGAGAGAGAGAGAGAGAGAGAGAGACAGACAGACAGAGAGAGAGAGAAACGTGATGAAAAAGGCGCATTCTTAATGTGTACTGGATTGCCAATGCAATCACATATGTTTTACCATACATCACTATCATATTGCAATTTAAAAGTTGCCCTGTAAGCGAAGTACAGAATTGCCAACACGAAGATCAAAGATATGCCCAGGAGAGAGTTCAGATAAGTAGGAGAGTAAAAAGAAAATGACTTGTACAAAAAAAAAAAAATGTATAAGTATGAATTGAATTTTTACAATTTTCGTAACCAATAGAAGATAAACCAAACAAAATTTTCAATATCACCAAAGCATGTAAATAAGAAAATTAAAATGGTGTATAAAGGATATAAGAGTAAAGAAATTCCAAATTATTGCCAAAAATAAAGTCGAAGAAAAATATAGATAAAAAAAGAAAGTGTAGATCAATAGTGAAAATTTGAGAGTAAAAGTAGGAATCTAACAAAGAAAAAAAATGATTATTTTCAAAATCGAAGTGGAAAAGAGAAGTCTCCCACGCTCGAAGACTAACTGCAGCAGCGTCCATCAACCAAAGCAAAGTTGATTACGATTGAATCAATCGAATGATTTTTATCCGGATTATATTTCTCCTTCGGCTGCAGCCTCGTCCATGATTTATCGTACGAAGCACACAGCGCTCCCTGTGACGTCATATGCACTGCCTCTCTTATCAACACAGAAATGACACACACACAAACACAAGCTCTCTAACTCGAAGCTCTCACGTTCCTCGAAGTGCAGGCGGCCGCAGATGACGCAACTTCGGATCGGAGAAATGAATACGTGACGTAGAGATCATCTGTGTAAGCTATTTTATAATTTGCGTAAAGTCCATGTCCGTCCTTTAAGTTTGAATTATTAGACTTCACATTCCTCTGAAGAAGCTTCTGTTTGCGTTTCGTTTAACGATGTTACTGGTTCCAATATCGCAAGAGGACATTAGTTGCCATTTTCGTCAACTTCGACTCACTAAAAAGAGAGGTTTATTGATAAAGATAAAATACATATATGCATAAAAAGTATGTACATATATATATGTATATATACAGTACCTATATATATATATATATATATATATATATATATATATATATATATACACATATATATTATATATGTGTGTGTGTGTGTGTGTGTATATACAGTACCTATATGTATATATAGATATGTATAAGTATAGGTGTATATAAATACTGCATGAAGCATATAATATATACATGGTTAATGTGTGTATGCTAATCTTTTTGTGATTCTGTCTTTTATGATAACTAAAATGTTTTATATCAACCGTATTCCATTCAACCAATTTGATTTATACCGGACGAATATATGCAATGGCACATCATTCTATATAAAATTATAGATCAAAGAAAGAAAATCTTTCACATACCCTTCGATTCATTTATCAGTTTCAGGTTATCTTTTATTCTTGACAATATCTGAATATTTATTTCCTGAGATCACCGCTTCCTCTATGACAAATTGCTTTATTCTCTGATTGTTTGGCAGTAATATTTCTTACTTTTTCTGGATAAAGCGTTGACATATGGTATGCACAATTTATGTTATTAATTTATTCTGCGTTGTTAGATACTGATAAAGGTGTTTATTAGTGCACTGTGGTAAATAACACCGATAACAATATCAAAATGTTATAGGAAAGATGGGTAACAGAAAAATTAGGGCATTTAGCTAGCTAACCATGGTAGAGAATAGTTTGGAAAGTTAAGTATTAGTAGATTAATGTAAAGCATGGTTTAACCACGATAAAAGGTACACTTTCCCAGCATTAAGGTTTATATATATGTTATATATATATATATATATATATATATATATATATATATATATATATATATATATATATATATATATATTACATTATATTTACTTAGTAAATTCTTCTAATCTACTTTTTCCACAAGAAAATATCTTATTAGTATAATGGCTGAGGTTTACCGTCTTAAACATATGAAAATACTCTTCCCCACCACCTGCAACCTGTGTATTTCGATAGTTACTCTCTTCTACCTCCGTTTCCTTCGTTAATTCTCCATTGTATTGATTTATTTTACCACATATTTTGGTGGCTAACCTGTATATCCCTTGATTAATTGGTTCTACCTTGTATTTTTTGTGTATTTGTTCTATATTTAGAACTTCATCGCCTTGATTGTTTCTCACTGCGGACCTGAGTATCCCATTTTGGAATTTCCTAATGCCTTAAAGTACATTGGAAGCTGATGCTAAACACGTGGGTAAGATATAAAAATACACTACTAATTTTCTGCATTATAGACATTATAGCAATAATTTGTTGTTCTGCATTGCTAAAAATGAACAACATTGCTATGAATTTTCATTCAATCATTGATCAAATTATAGATAATTCCTGAAGTTAATCCTAGTTGACAAGTCCTCTATTTTTAGATATGGACATTCAAAGACACAAGATAAGTTGTTCACAAACTACTAAATATCCAAAAAGGTCAATCCCTTTAAAAATGATTAATTGAATTCTTATCCACCGCATCACTTAATCAATATGCAACTGACATCAGATTTAACTACTGTAATGTTTTGATATAAATTACCATTTGACACAAGTTTTAAAGTAGTTTTATTATTCGTGAAATCAAATTTCAGATTATATATATCAGGTGGCCACTTGGATCTTCGTGAAGAACCTTTGGTACTTAGTAACTACACGTTATCTGAATCAAATAACTCTGTCAGTCTTTTAGTACTTGACTGTTGACCTAACTTATTCATCTAACACACGCTCACGAACGAACAACTCAATTCACGTTGATCTATGTGAGTTCTAAATATGCCCAGGCACTATGTCATGACAACTATAATTTTTTTTGATAAATGATCATTCGTTATTTGAAAAAAAAAAAAAAAATCCATGATGAGTGTCTCAAATCTCCGTTTGAAACCATACATAACTCACGCAGACGGCGACTAAACAAATACAATTTCTTAAGCAATAGGAAAGTTTCAGTCCGTTAGTCACTACTGACCATCAATTATCATTTGACTCCATCTCAATTATGATTTGAAAGTCTTTCAACAACAAAGTCCCGACTTGAGGCAAGCATCAGTAACGTAGTCGCCCTCTCACTGTTTGGCACTGGGTGCAAGATAATCCAATAAAAAATGTCTCCGGTCAATAACCGTTTGACCTCAACCTTCTTGCATTAGTTCCAGATGTACGTTCATTCCTTTCCTTTTCATTGACTCTAAACGTAACGCCAGTTATATCATTTACTTATCATTTAGACCAGTTGATAATTACGCAGAATGGGAATCATCATTCAATAGCATTTAGACTCACTTAATTGACAGGGTTAAATCATACAATCAGGACTTTAAGTTTTGGTTTTTAATTAATTATTTTATCAAATGACGCAAAACATCATAATTTTAGTAAAAAAAAAACAAACGCGTATTCTAAGTGTTCGCCCTTCCTCTCATCAAAAATTATATCAAATCATACAATCACTAGGATACATGATATGGGGCAGTTGATAAGATTAGACAGAGCATAAATATTATCTTTTTTCTATATGTAATTAACTATTGACGAAGTCCAGTAATGATAACTATTTTCGTTGAATTCGTAAACCTATTTAATTACACCTAGAAACAACAGTTTCTGATAATGTTACTATTCTTCTGATTTCCTGGATAACAAAGGTTTTGAAAACCTAATTAAAAAAAAAAAAGAATTAATCTGGCCTACACCTTCACCTCCAAAAACAAGTCATGTCGTCTAATTCCGAACTCAAACACGATAATCTTCAAGATATACCGCTCCTCTGAAACGGTTACTGATACTTTTGATAACCATTAAAATTTCTACAAAAGGAATCGAAAACTCGAAATTGAGATATGTATATGATATATCCAAGAGAATAAAAAATAAACGGGGCAGATAAATTCATGCTTCATATATCACTTGGCGATCATCAAGCATTACGAAAATGTGCATCACTGTTTAACCCGGACAGAGGAACATATATCTAACAAGAAAATAACTACATCAACTACAATGTTAAAATCGAGTATAAACCAGCGATATAAAAGAGAACATTAATGAAATCTCAATGAATTATGACATTAAAATATAGGAAGATAAAAACATAGGGAATGAAAAAAACATTACCATATGCCCCATGCTGGATTTTGGGGACACGTAATATATTCAGAATCTCGCATTAGCATAATTTATACACGACTTCCCATAACTAATGTGAACTCGATATCTACCCCGAGGGGAAAGTCCCTCTTCAGTATAAAGGGAAAGAGACAAAGGATGAAAGAAAAATAATCTGTCATATTAGAAAAATCTAAATAAAAATTAACATAAATTTTTGAACGACTGGAAGGAATTCCATTTCCTATGAAACTTTATTGTACTCTCTCTCTCTCTCTCTCTCTCTCTCTCTCTCTCTCTCTCTCTCTCTCTCTCTCTCTCTCTCTCTCTCTCTCTCTCTGTCTCATTCATATTGCAATAATAAAATTTCTATAATAAACGAATGCAATTACTCTTCCTGTATTCACCCCTATAAATTTAGAAAGCAATAATTGACCCCTGACAGAGAGGGCGAATGTACTCTCATGCTCTCCTCGTGTGTTGTCACACAGTTGTTATTCCACACCTGAGAAACGCTCTTTAGCATTCCTTCATAAACACATGCAACCTAATGATTTAAT
>NC_090740.1:32956981-32971981 GCF_036898095.1 Palaemon carinicauda
AAAAGAATAGAACTGGTACCGTTACAGGGAAGATATGACGTCTGTTTAGGAGGAAATATGTAAAAGAAAAAAATGGAGGATATATTAATCTATATAACTTTCTCTTTTGTGGAAGTTTAACGCATGATGGCAGCTACTACAAGGAATTTTAGTTAAACAGAACTCCTTGGCGAGATGAAGAAAATCTTAATGAATAACTTCCGCAGCAACAAAGGACAAAGCCACGGATATGGTCAAGGAAAGCCAGATTTCAAATAAAGTCCTAGCTGAGACTGGGAACTTCAACGAAAGAGTTGGCCACACTATACACAACACCAGCTAGCCATTTGAATGGTTTCCGCTGAATAGGTGCCGAAATGACAGAAGGCTGATCGGAAGGCATTTGAGATTAAAGACGATTTTAAACCGATTGGCAGGGTGAAAAACTGATTTTATGGCTCGTTTAGCCACCATGTATGAATATTTTCAGGTAATAACTTGGCCAGGCAACCAGCCACTCTTAAGATACTACCGCTAGTGGGTTATTGAGTCCTTCGATTGGCCAGACAGTACTACACCGAACTCCGAACTCTGGTTACGGCTAACTTTCCCTTGCCTACACACACCGAAGAGTCTGGCTTATTTTTTTCAACATTCTCCTCTGTCCTTATACACCTGACAACACTGAGATTACCAAATAATTCTTTTCGCTCAAGGGGTTAGCTAATTCACTGTTATTGTTCAGTGGGTATTTTCCTCTTGGTAACGGCAGAAGATACTCTCCAACTATGGTAAGCACTCTTCTAGGAGAAGGGCACTCTGAAATAAAACCATTGTTCCCTGGTCTCGGGTAGTGCCATAGCCTCTGTAATATGGACTACCACTGTCTTGGGATAGAATTCTCTTGCTTGAGGGTACACTCGGGCACACTATTCCATCTTATTTCTCTTCCTCTGTTTCCTTGTTAGTTTTTATAGCTTTATTATGAAAATTCTATTTTAATTTTTCTACTGTTTTCGGAATATATTTTAGGTATTCATTACTTCTCTTGTATTTAATTTATTTCTTTACTTCCTTTCCTCACTGGGCTATTTTTCCCTGTTAGAGGCTTTGGTCTTATAGCATCCTGCTTTTCTAACTAGGGTTGTAGCTTAGCTAATAATAATAATAATAATAATAATAATAATAATAATAATTACTATGATCCGTACTGAAGATGAAGCAGCAAACACTGGTGACACTCATCAAGAAGGTTTTGTACCCAGAGGTCTTCTGGAAGGATTCTGACTTCTGTTTTCTGTAACAAAGATGTAGTGCTCCTCATAAACATTGACTACATGTCTGTTGGACAAACTCTGTGAAACTTTGAAACATAAATCCCGGTGGAAAGTTGAACCACAGTGTCTTGTTTTTGCGGGACAATGTACCAGCGCACACAGAACATGAAAATTTACCATTTTGTCTTCGAAATGGTAGACTTCGCCTACAACGCTCCAAACTTGATACTCTTCGACTATTACCTCTTTCCAGAACTGAAGAAACATCTCAAGGGAGCGAAATTTCACTCCAATCCAGAAAGGATAGCTGTTGCAGAGACTTAGGAAATTTGAAGAACCGCTGCAATAGTTGTACGGTTCTGAGAACGGAATATGTTGAATAAAATCGACACTCCTGTATGTTCTTTTATATAAAGCCAAAAATGTTACTGAATCCCTCTTGTGTATGTGTGTATATCTATATATATATATATATATATATATATATATATGTGTGTGTGTGTGTATATATATATATATATATATATATATATATATATATATATATATATATATATATATATATATATATATATATGTGTGTGTGTGTGTGTCTGTGTGTGTGTGTTCATTTCACTACGTGAGGATGGTCTAATATTCTAGGCGTGAATCTGATTGTAAGATCACTCTTGAGAAACATAGCGGATCATTATCTTTTTCAATGCCATAAAAAATTGTGTACTGAAAAAGTCTTTAAGTAATTTTCGACCCCTTTCTATCCTGGTGTAAAGCTTTCGTTATTCTATTTTGCTGACTCCAATCTGATGTTTTGGATACCACCACTTCCTCCTCCCCATCGTTAGACAGAAGAGATTCAAGAGAAGTACCATCCACTCCTACCTCTCCCCCCTCCCCCACAGCGACCAACTTGTATGTCAAATGCCGAAGAAGACGACGAGGGTTGGCCGAGCTCTCGGGGAAAGACAAAGTTCCGACCCGACCGTAACCGCAGGCAGGTCAGCCAACATTCTTCTGGGAATATCTCCCCTCACCATTGCCCCCAGAAGAGATGCCAAGTCGTAGTCCACAACCTGCATTCCTCAGTGACTGAAGATGCCATCAGGCTCCAAGTTAGGGATATAACAGGATCAGACCCCCTCATTCTTCATAGCCTCAAGTGTAAGGCAGAAGGTCAAGTTGCATACAGGGTTTCCTGTTTATTCCATCATCGAAAGCTCCTAGTAGGCGAAAACTTTGGCTCTGAAATACAAGTGTCCTTTAATGATCTTAAGAGAGAGGAGCGTCCCGCCGGGACCCTGAACGCCCAAATTGATCTACGACAATCAGCCTCACCCAGCAACACCCCGGAACCTGCCACACCCACACCCCCTGAGATTTCTGCTCTCATCTCCAAATGTCGACGAAATTCATGGAGTCATTAAGTATTTTGTTTTGGAACATATACGGGATCAAGCGGAATTTACCTGATCTTAATGAGTTCTGCAATGATTTCCGTGGCATTATTGCACTGCACGAAACCTTACTCCTCTCCCATGACCTGGCTATCAGTGATTCGGTTCATGTTGATTATAACAGCTTCTCTGTCTCGTCGATGGATACTAGCGACTATATCATTTAAGGACGTCCGAAAGGTGTTTTCTCATTTCTATGGCATAGATCTATGGGTAAGTGTGTGAAACCATTGACGTATCAAACCGACAGACTTCTCGGCCTGCAAGTAACGATCGAGGATAAAATCATGTTAGTGATTAATGCATACTTACCCTGGGAGTGCCCCTCAAACTTTGATCAATATTATATAGTGTTAGGAGAAGTTCAAGGTATTATCAATGTTACCTCCGCTGACCATATGTGCCTAATAGGAGACTTTAATGCGCATCCAACTAGACAATTTTATAATGAATTACAGCGTCTCTGTCTTCAACAATCTCTTCAAATTAGCGATGTTGCCATCCTGCCTCCTTCCTCCTTTACTCATATACAAAACAGAAATAATCTGTCCAGCACATCCTGGCTTGATCATTGTATTACCACTGACCGCCTGCATAGCTCTATCACTGAATGTATTATACGATATGACCTATCATCTGCATTCGACCACATACCCCTCCAGGTCACATTTCATATACCCTCCCTCCTGGCGGTACCCATCCAAAGGGAGAGGCTACCATCCATCATAGGACTTAACCAACCTACAAAAATCCACTGCATTCAAACGCTCATCTGAAAGTAATCTCCGCTCGATAACACAGTCTGCTGAACCACTGCTCTTTATTAACCCTGAGTGCCGCAACGAACAGCATAAAGGAAAACTAAAGGAATTCTACGTAAATATAATAAATGCCATACGGAACTCAGGCAGAGACATGTTTAGACTCTTTAGAGGTAACAATCGAAACATACCTGGTTGGAAAGATTTAGCTAAAGACCTCTATGCACACTCTCTTTGGAGGAACAGTGGGAGCCAGAGAGAAGGTCCCCTTGCTCTACAGATGAGGCAAGCGAGAGCACAGTTCAAACTTGCTCTTCGTCAATGTCGTAGCAACGAAAATCAGCTACGAGCCGACGCATTGGTCAGAAAATTGACTACCCATGATTTCCCCCATCTTTGGAAAGATATCAATTCACTAACAAATTATCCCAAAGAGTAGGGGATGCAGTCAGCGAAGAATCCATTGCAAGAATGGGGGGGGGGGAAATCACTTTAGCGCCATCCCAAACTGGATAAAAGACTAAGATACACTGATTGAAGTGGATACACTCATCAATGTCAATATGGAATTTCAATAGCCTACCTAACCACAACGCAAGTATGTTTCATTGTTTAGAATATCCTTATTTGTAAAACTAATTCTTTTACTGAGGTTTTTGCTTAATATCTACAGTTTTTCAATGTATATACCATTAGCTTTCATATACCATCCTTCTTTATCATATAAATATGCATTTCCATTTGTTTTTAGGCTAAGAATCTCATTTATATGTATCTATTTGTATACATATGATTATGTATATATATGCATACATTTTGTATATCTATATCCATATTTACTTTATCTTTTATTTTTAATTAATTGATGATATTATTTTAGTTGTATTATTGCCCGAAGAGCTCTGCTCCACATGGGCTTGGACTGAGTCTTTTTTTTTTTTTTCTTCTTCTTTTTGTAAATCTTTGTATGTAAATATTTTTTTGTCCAATAAACATTATTATTATTATTATAATTATTATTATTATTATTATTATTATTATTATTATCATATAGTGACATTATCTCTCCGAGTGACGTATGCGAGGCTATCAAGAAATTACCTGGTAACAAGGCATCCGGCTGCGATGGCCTTCCCGCCGTGGGTTTCAAATTCTGCCACCGTATAATTTATATCCTATTTGATGCACTATTCAAAGCCTGTATAATACACCAATATCTCCCAAAAACCCTTCTACTTGTCCACTTAATACCTCTCATAAAAAACAAACTGAAGGATGTGAGTGACCCAGGAAACTATCGCCCTATCGCCATCACAACAATTTCATCGAAGATATTTGAATCTCATCTATTCAGTCGCCTTGCACCCTTTTTCTACACCGCAGACAATCAATTTGGTTTTAAGACTACCCACTCGTCTGATACCTGTATATATATCTTAAAGGAGATAATGAATTTCTATATATCCTAGGCCTCCTCCGTCTACTTATGTTTTGTAGATGTACGGAAGGCATTTGACAGAGTAAACTACCTGAAACTCCTTTTGTAACTACACGAAAGGGGAACTCCTCTATATCTCATCAGCATATTATACTGTTGGTTCTCAACACAGTAGTTCTGTGTCAAATGGGGCAATGTTCTATCCCAGCCATTCGGTTCATCTAACGGTCTCAGACAAGCAGGCATCCTTTCACTATATTTACTTAATGTTTACACAGATGATTTGAATATCATACTGAATTTACTTCCCATTGGTTGTCTGGTTAATGGCTTTATCATAAATAACCTGTGCTATGCGGACGATATGGTCCTCATCTCCCCCTCTGTCCAAAGCTTACAACGTCTTATCGACACCTGCAACGCATATGCTAATGAACATGACATAATCTATAACGAATTGAAGATACAGTGCATGTCTGTCCTTCCTAGAATGCTCCGATTTGTAGAAGACCCATATATTTTCCTCCAAAACCATCAGCTAGCATTTGTCAATGATTTTCCTTACCCAGGTCACATCATTACGAAAGACTTAAAGGACGCATCGGACATTGAAAACAGGTGACGTACATTGTGTTGCCTAGGGAACTTGGTAACGAGAAGATTTGCCTTCTGCCGCCAAGATACTAAAAACCTCCTGTTTCAAACCTACTGCTAAAACGTGTACGGCTGCTCGCTAAGGGCAAAGTATACGCGTGAATCTATGAGATGTATCACAGTCATTCGCAATGATATCCTAAGACGCCTCACTAATACCCCGAGGCACCATTCACCTTCAGCGATGTTTGTTAAAAATAGACTGGATGACATAACACCATCATTCGACGCTCTATAGTAAGTCTCACCTCCCGCCTACGATCTAATGAAAATCCCCTAATTCAAAATGTGCTTCCAAGTGCAGCTAGAATAAAATCCAAAATGTGGGAAACCTGGAGTAGGGAAGCGTCAGTGCAATGAATTGTATCTACTAATCTTTGTGGGTGTGGGTATGCTAAATCTTCATCACCTAAATTAACTTAAGTATAATATCCAGTAATGTTATGATATCGTGTTTTATAATATTATATCTTTGCTGTTCTCTGATTTGATTTTTTTTCCAAAGTACTATCATTATCCAAGTAATTTATGCTCCAACATAATTATCATTGCTATCTTCATTATTTTTTTTTTTCTGATATACATATCATCATTATTAAGCGTTAATGTTATTGTGATTTTGTTACCCAGACCTTGGAACTTTGTGGTCAAACTGCTAATTGATGTATGTACGGTATCACTGGTATTATTGCATACCTCATATTTTTTTTACTGAAGTCGTAAGTGTAAGATCACTGTACCCTTATTGTATCTCTGTATATGGATTTTGCTGAAATAAAGATTATTATTATCATTATTATTATTATTATTATTATTATTATTATTATTATTATTATTATTAGGCAATCAGCTACTTGTATTTTATATACGATTTTCCCCAGTTCTAACCATTCTTTGCATCAAGATCTTCCCAGCTTCTATTATCCACCACATAGTGCAACTTATGCATTTGATTCTGGCGGTTTCCATTACAATCAATGCTACAAAGTATTCAAGTCATTTTATTCCAGCTGTAACCAAATCATGGATTGATCTTCATAATTGGTGGAATTTCAGAAATTCAAATGGAGTGTAATGAATTTAATGTGACTATTTATGATAGTTTTGTCATTAGCCAACCTGATTTTCTTTTACTTAAATACGGAGCAAGAAATGGATTTTAATATAGATTTCAATCAACCTTGGGAATAAATACTAAAGGGAAGGTCTTTTTATAATGTATTCTTCTACTCGGGCCAAGAATCGAATTCATGCCATTTAGTAATGAACTATCATCCTGGAGATGGGTTAATTTCAATTCTAAGGACAAATAACTGAATTTGCCAGGATTCTACCGTGCTGATTTAGAATAAATTCATATCTCTTTAATGATAAAATTCTAAATCTGGATTTTCTTAGACTCAGAGACATGGGCTCAAATCCTAACAAGAGAAATTTTTTTCCGTTGGCTATACGTACATACATAATTTATACATACACACACACACACACACACACACACACATATATATATATATATATATATATATATATATATATATATATATATATATGCATATGTATATACAGTATATGTATGTGTATAAATATATATACAGTATATATATATATATATATATATATATATATATATATATGTCTGTATATATATATATATATATATATATATATATATATATATATATATATATATATATATATATATATATATATATATATATATATACACATATGTATATATATATATATATATATATATATATATATATATATATACATATATTCATTCCTTTCTTAGTGGGGATACTTCACCTTAATAACCGCAATGATCACCAAAGCTGTACTAGTTAGGGGTACCTTTACTTGGTTGGTTTGCTGTGAACGATCGAACAAAAAGTTTCCCACCATCACCAGCGTGGTGATGAAAACCGGTCAAACCATGGATAAAGAAATTTCAAGCCTTTGCCATGAAGTGGGCTAGAAACGATTGCATTTGTTGTTGTTGTGTGTGTGTGTGTGTTTGTGATATATATATATATATATATATATATATATATATATATATATATATATATATATATATATATATATATACATATATACAGTATATGTACATTACAGTATATGCACATATATATATATATATATATATATATATATATATATATATGTATATATATATATATATATATATATATATATATATATATATATATATATATATATATATATATATATATATATACATATATATATATTTATATATAAATAAAAAATGACTAACATTTTTCAGATGAGAAATGAAGTAACTCTATAGCGTTGGACTTGGGCATTCTTCCGTTAAGTTTGGAAAATTACAAGGCCACAAGAATGTCGCCTAAAAACTGCCAAGGAAAGTTGAAGAGGTGCATGGTAGGAGCGATGCTTTCATGAATACTGTAGCTTTACAGTAAAAAAAAAAAAAAAAAAAAAAAAAAAAAAAAAAAAAAAAGGGACAAATATCTGTGTTACCATCTCTCATTTTGATGGAAAAATGAGTCTAGTGAATCATGGGGGGGATTACAAGAGCTGATAAAGGCTTGAATTGAGAAAGCACAAATATAGGACTGAAAATGAATATGAGTAAAACCAAGATAATGTTCAATGAAAATGGAGAAAAACAACAGAGACAAGAATTATGGAGGAACATCAAGAGATTACAAATGAATGTAAGTATTTAAGAGAGACAATGTTTCCCCAAGTGACAAGACGGAAAATAAAAGAAGGATAAGCATGGACTTGAGAGCATTTGGCAAACAAAATCAGATTATGAAATCAGATGGTTCTACATGTATTAACTTACTAAAGCCTTAGAACATAAGATAGTTATAACTCGAAGATCTATGGAAAGAATAATGGCAGAATAACATTGAGAGATAGTAAAAAAGCAACATGGATACGAGAGCAAATTAAAGTAGAGGATATTCCAACAATAAGCAAGAAAAAGAAATGAACATGGGCAAGATATATAGAGAACGACCGACAATAGATGGACATAAAGTATACCAGGGTGGGCTCTTAGAGGTTATTTAAGAAGCAGGGGAAGAAAGAAAACAAAGAATTGACAAACTAAGAAAGTTTGCGGGAGTGGACTGTTATAATTATTATTATTATTAAATAAGGTAAGACCAGTGGACTAGTAACAGCTGATGAAGATGATGGCTGTATATATATAACATACGATATATATATATATATATATATATATATATATATATGTATGTATATATATATATATGCACACTCACGCGCGTGCACACATTATATATATACACACACACACACGCACATATATATATATATATATATATATATATATATATATATATATATATATATATATGTGTGTGTGTGTATGTATGTATGTATGCGTGTGTGTAAATGTTAATTCACTCACCAGCAATACAACTACAGTGATTTGGCTATTTGCTTCCCAGGCATGAAATTGTTAGTCTGTTTCTGGGAGCCTTTCGAATTCTTATTCGCTCTTCCATAATCTATGCAGTGAAGTATGTACCTGATAATTGGTCAACTGTTGGATTATACAACTAATCCAAAAACACTAGATTTGAATCACAAATTAAACACTTTCCTGACTTTAGAAGAATCTTCCAAATATTTTATATAATTTTGAATGTAATTCAAGTACAGTATATCAATAAAGCTATTAATGAACAAAAATTATCACCATTAAAAAGGCAGTCCATAGGTATGTTCAACAGCCACTAACTGCAATAGTTGTAGAAGTAAGGTGAACAATAATTATACAAAAATAGGATGATAACGATAATGATTACAACAACGATATACTATCACCATCATTATTATCATTATTTTGTAGGTATACCATGCTGTTAGTTTCTTTCATTGAGTAAAATATGATTGACTAGGAACAAGGCAAGAATAGAGATGTTTGTTACGTGAGTGATGAGAAGAGACAAAATGCTATGGGGAAAAAAAAATTACAATGGACGCTGTAAGTAGAATCTTCAGACGGATATTTTGCGAAAACTTATATAGTCGAGTAAGGAGCACTTAAGTTTACTCATATTCTTTTCTACTGAATGAAGCTGCCATATCTGATAATCGACTGACAATCAGGTAAATATTTCACTCCTTGATCAATAAAGCCATATTAGAATTGTTTGGAAAAATGCCAGTAACTCATTTCCTTCGCCTTCGACACTCCTGAACATCGAAATAATATATATATATATATATATATATATATATATATATATATATATATATATATATATATATATATATATATATATATACAGAGAGAGAGAGAGAGAGAGAGAGAGAGAGAGAGAGAGAGAGAGAGAGAGAGAGAGAGAGAGAGAGAGAGAGAGAGAGAGATCAGTATAGTTTTACTGGAAAACCAAACAAAATTAAATTAAACAAAAAACCGAAGGGAGGGGGAGGGGTCAAGGAAGCACCTACTCGGAACTTCCAAACCGAGAACCATAGAATTTGTTCATTAATCCTATTACACCTGGGAATATAATCTCGTTAAGCTTAATTATTTGATGGTAAATGAGAGGTCATCTTTCTATTCAGTAATCGCAGATTTTTCCTCAACGTACAACGGATAACCTGAGTGAGAATTCAATTAAATAAATCTACATATATGGAATGCCTAATTCAGTCCTATGTATTAGGGTACAGTTTTGTAGTTTTTTTTTAGAATTCATCATTTGTTACTTATCCAGGAATGATGAAAATATAGGAGACTTCGTCTATAATTTGGAACAAATGAGTATAATCACATCTACACAAAAATATCTATATACAAACAAACAAACACACACACACAGACACCCCCCCACACACACATACACACACACATATATACATATATATATATATATATATATATATATATATATATATATATATATATATATATATATATATATATTAGTGCCTTAATAGTAAGAATTGATATCGTAAATAGATAATCCTACATAGTGCAGTAAGCAGTAGACTGTAAAGAAATAAAAATGTAACTAGAAGAATTACATTTCATAAATTGCTCAAATAACTTCCCAATTGTTTTCAGCTGTAATAAAAAATTCTGTAAATAGGTGGTTAGCGTTTTGCTCATCTGTACGGATTTTGCCTCATCGTTTGAATAACTCAAACCGCATAGACAGTGGATTGATGACGGATGTGTTGGTTAGTGCTGTGTTACTTTCTGTTCCATTTCAATAACCTAGCCAACCTAAAAGATTTAGCATGGAAAGAATAAGTAATCGTGTACCCCAAGAACAGATGATATGGGAAGTGTTATTCAAATTCACATATGTATCTCAAATTATATAATAATAATAATAATAATAATAATAATAATAATAATAATAATAATAATAATAATAATAATAATAATAATAATCTTTATTTCAGCAAAAGCCATATACAGAGTTACAATAAGGGTACAGTGATCTTACACTTTTGACATCGGTAAAAAAGAAAAAAAAAAGAGATATGCAATAATATCAGTGATATATTATAAACATCAATTAGCAGGTTGACCACAGAGTTCTAAGGTCTGGATAACAAAGTCACAATAAATTAACGCTTAACAATGATGATAACATATATATCAGCAAACAAAAGAGAGGGAGAAAGAAAAAAAAATGGAGATGACAATGATAAATATGTTGGAACAGAAATTGCTTGAATAATGAAAGAACACTGGGGGAAAAAAAAAATAGAGGGAGAAAGAAAAAAAAATGGAGATGACAATGATAAATATGTTGGAACAGAAATTGCTTGAATAATGAAAGAACACTGGGGAGAAAAAAAATCTAGTCACTGAGCAGGTGGTGTGAAGGAAATACAGGACATCCAGACAACAAAGATGTAACATAATAAAACACGTTATCATAACATTACTGGGTATCATACCAAAGTTATTTAGTGATGAAGATTTGGCATATCCACACTATCAAATATTTGTGAATACAATTCATTGTACTGACGCTTCCGTATTCCAGGTTTCCCACATTTTGGATTTTATTCTCGCTGCACTTGCAAGCATATTTTAAATTAGGGGATTTTCACTAGATCGTAGGCGGGAGGTGAGACTTACTATAGACCGACGAATGATGGTTTTTAGGTTATCCAGTCTATTTTCAACAAACATCGCTGAAGCTGAATGGTGCCTCGGGGTATTGGTGAAGCGCCTTAGGATATCATTGTGAATGACTGTGATATGTCTCATCGATTCACGCGTATAGTTTGCCCATAGCGAGCAGCCGTATACGTTATAGCAGTAGGTTTGAAATAGGAGTTTTTTATATCTTGGCGGCAGAAGGCAAATCTTCTCGTTACCATGTTCCCTAGACAACACAATTTACGTCGCCTGTTTTCAATGTCAGATGTGTCCTTTAAATCTTTCGTAATGATGTGACCTAGGTAAGGAAAATCATTGACAAATGCTAGCTGATGGTTTTGAAGGTAAACATGTGGATCTTCTACGAAACGGAGCGATCTAGGAAGGACAGACATGCACTGTGTCTTCGATTCGTTATAGATTATGTCATGTTCATTAGCGTATGCGTTGCAGGTGTCGATAAGACGTTGTAGGCCTTGGGCAGAGGGGGAGATGAGGACCATATCGTCAGCGTAGCAAAGGTTATTTATGGTAAAGCCATTAACCGTACAACCAATGGGAAGTGAATTCAGTCTGATATTTAAATCGTCTGTGTAAACATTAAATAAATATGGTGAGAGGATGCCTCCTTGCCTGAGAACGTTAGATGAACCGAATTGCTGGGATAGGACATTGCCCCATCTGACACAGAACTGTTGTGTTGTGAACCAACAGTATAATATATCGATGAGATATAGAGGAGTTCCCCTTTTGTGTAGTTACAAAAGGAGTTTCAGATAGTTTACTCTGTCAAATGCCTTCCGCACGTCTACAAAACATAAGTAGACGGGAGGTCGAGGATATATAGAAATTCAATAACTCCTTTAGAATATATATACAGGTGTCAGTCGAGTGGTTAGTCTTAATACCAAATTGATTGTCTGCGGTGTGGAGAAATGGTGCAAGGCGACGGAACAGAAGAGATTCAAATATTTTCGATGAAATTGTTGTAATGGCGATGGGGCGGTAGTTTCCTGGGTCACTGGCATCCTTCAGTTTGTTTTTTATGAGAGGTATTAAGTGGACAAGTAGAAGGGTTTCGGGGAGATATTGGTGTAATATACAGGCATTGAATAGTGCAGAAAAGAGGATATAAATTATAGGGTGGCAGAATTTGAAAGCCTCGGCAGGAAGGCCATCGCAGCCGGGTGCCTTGTTACTAGGTAATTTCTTGATAGCCTCGCACACGTCACTCGGGGAGATACGGTCACTATATTGAAAATCCATATTGACATTGATGAGAGTATCCACTTCATTTCGGGTATCTTGGTCATTTATACAATTTAGGATGGTACTAAAGTGATCCCCCCACATTCTTGCGATGGATTCTTCGCCAACTGCATCCCCTACTCTTTGGGATAATTTGTTTGACTTAGGGTTTAGTGAATTAATATCTTTCCAAAGATGGGGAAAGTCATGGTTGGTCAATTTTCTGGACAATGCATCGGCTCGTAGCTGATTTTCGTTGCTACGACATTGACGAAGAGCAAGTTTGAACTAGGCTCTCGCTTGTCTCATCTGTAGAGCAAGGGGACCTTCTCTCTGGCTACCATTGTTCCTCCAAAGAAGGAACATTTCTCGAGAGTGTGCATAGAGGTCTTTAACTAAGTCATTCCAACCAGGTATGTTTCGATGGTTACCTCTAGAAAGTCTAAACGTGTCTCTTCCCGAGCTCCTTTAGGCATTTATTATATTTACGTAGAATTCCTTTAGTTTTTTTTTATGCTGTTCGTTGCGGCAATTAGGATTATTGCAGAGCAGGGCTTCAGCAGGTTGAGTTATCGAGCGGAGATTACTTTCAGATAAGCATTTGAATGCAGTGGATTTTTGGAGGTTGGAGAAATCCCATGAGATGGATGGTAGCCTCTCCTTTTGGATGGGTACCGCCGGGAGGGAGGGTGTGTGAAATGTGATCTGTATGGGTATGTGATCGAATGCAGACGAAAGGTCGTATCGTATAATACATTCAGTGATAGAGCTATGCAGGCGGTCAGTGGTAATACAATGACCAAGCCAGGATGTGATGGGCATATTATTTCTGTTTTGTATATAAGTAAAGGACGAAGGAGGCAGGATGGCAACATCGCTAATTTGAAGAGATTGTTGAGAACAGAGACGCTGTAATTCATTATAGAAAAGTCTTGATGGGTGCGCATTAAAGTCTCTTATTATGCACACATGGTCAGCAGAGGTATCATTAATAATATCTTGGACTTCTCCTAGTAATATACAATACTGATCAAAGTTTGACTGGCACTCCCAGGGTAAGTATGCATTAATCACTAATATGGTTTTACCTTCGATCGTTACTTGCAGGCCGAGAAGTCTGTCAGTTTGATACATCGCTGGTTTCACGCACATATCCAGAGATCTATGCCATAGAAATGAGAGACCTCCTTTCGGACGACCTTGAATGATGTAGTCGTGAGTAACCATCGACGAGACAGAGAAACTGTTATAATCAGCATGAACCGAATCACTGATAGCCAGGTCATGGGGGAGGAGTAAGGTTTCTTGCAGTGCAATAATGCCACGGAAATCATTGCAGAACTCATTAAGGACAGGTAAATTCCGCTTGATCCCGTATATGTTCCAAGACAAAATACTTAATGACTCCATGAATATCGTCGACCTTTGGAGATAAGAGCAGAAATCTCAGGGGGCGTGGGTGTGGCAGGTGCAGGGGCGTTGGCGGGGGAGGCTGATTGTCGTAGGTGAATTTGGGGGACTAGGGTCGCTGGGGGAGGGCTATCTCTTTTAAGATCATAAAAGGACACATATGCTCCTGGGCCAAAGTTTTCGCCTACTAGGAGCTCTCGATGATGGAATAAACAGGAAACCCTGTATGCAACTTGACCTACTGTCTTACACTTGAGGCTATGAAGAATGAGGGGGTCTGATCCTGTTATATACCTAACCCGGAGCCTGATGGCATCTTCAGTCACTGAGGAATGCAGGTTGTGGACAACGACTTGGCATCCCTTTGGGCGGTGGTGAGGGGGGATATTCCTGGATGAATGCTGGTTGACCTGTTTGCGGTTGCGGTCAAGTCGGAACTTTGTCTTTCGCTGGGAGGTCTGCCATCCCTCGTCGTCTTCTTGGGCATTTGACATTAGCGCTCTGGCATATGAGTCGGTCGTAGGGGGGGGGAGAGGTAGGAGTGGGTGGTACTTCTCTTGAATCTCTTCTGTCTGACGATGGGGAGAGGGAAGTGGTGGTATCCAAAACTGGTGTTTGCTTC
>NC_090740.1:32976981-32991981 GCF_036898095.1 Palaemon carinicauda
AATTTCATGTAATAGCAACATTGTTTACATTCATATCTTCCTCTTTAAGCCAGTAATAGCAACTAGTATTCAACTCTATTTGTTATGAATTATGAGAACCTTTTTTGATGCCATAATCTATAAGAAAATAAAAAAAAGTTGACCTCTGAACGAAGTAACTAAAAGTAAAATATGCCTACAGGGAATCAGCTGTATGCAGATAAATATAACGAGTACCCCTCGGTCGAGATATTAACCTGCTGAGGGGGGCGGTCATTAATAGTCAACTACCTCAGCAGGCCGTTAAAAACAAGTCTATAACAGAAAATTATTCGGCATGCGAGCATGGGCTTTAATAATACAATTTTGTGTGGGACAAGCTGCTGATGAATGTTCGTCTCATTCCCTTCGATAAAACCTGAAATCTTCTAAGTCGTTTTTTGGAACTAATTCCAATCATTGTTGAAGAACACGCAGTATTATCATCATCAACATCGCGTAAGTCCTTGACAAACGGAATCGGCTGCAGTGATGTCTGAATCAGATTGTAATTCCAGAGAAAAAACAAAACTTCAGCATGATGACAGAACCATTACCATAAAATAAATAAAATCCTGCAATAATCTTAATCTGCAGAACCTATACTTCTGTAAGGAAAGGAAATGAACTTGTTCCCTTACGACTAACAATTTTCATGCCTGCAATTACTTCCAGATCTAAAATCATTAGATTTCAGTAACCTGTCGATGATTCTTGTGGTTGTGGCAGCCTATTGGAAACTTCCCTGCCTAGTGTTCTGCCAGACTCGGATTCGAGAATCGCTCAAGCTCGATAGTTTCTTGTAGTGTCTGCAGCCTCATCTTTGTGAGCTAAGTATGAGGGGTTTGGGGGGACCTTATAGGTCTACTTGCTGAGTTATCAGCAGTCATGGTACTAGCTTGAGTGGAGATGGGACTTGGGAGCTGATCATATGTTTATATGGTTAGTCTCGAGTCTAGGACATTGTCACTGCCCCTTGCCTCTGCCATTCATGAGCGGCCTTTATACTTTTAAACCTGCTCATCACGCAACCCGAAGTCAAAATTCTTTGAACAGTGGTGTTGTGTAGACAGGCTCCGTTACTGCACGTGTCATTTTTTAAGATAAAGGTAATTTCTATGATCAACTTACTACAGAGAACGCGTGTGGTGGCTGCCCTTTGTTTGCTTTCCCAAATAAATTTTCCACACGGTTTTTGGTTCAACTTGTACTTATTTAAATACAGTTCAGTTAATTGTTCTTTTTTTATTGATCTATATATCTCCCTCTAAATAAAGTTTATTATCATCATCGTCATGTCTTACGGCTATTGACGGAAAGAGCCACGGTTAAATTTCGCCAGTCGTCTCTATTTTGAGCTTTCAAATCAACACTTCTCCAATAATCATCTCCTACTTCACGCTTCATAGTCCTCACCCATGTAGGCCTGGGTCTTCCAACTCTTCTTGTGCCTTGTGGGCCCAGTTAAACGTTTGGTGAACTAATCTCTCTTGTGGATCACGAGGAGCAGGTACTAGCCATCTCCATCTACCCCTTATTGTAACATCTACATGACGAGACTCTTATTATAAAATGCATCAAACTATCTTTAAGTTTTCATAAACCAAGTGTGTGATTTAATTGATTTCTTGAATAGCATTGCAAATATAGGGCTATTATTATGTACTAAAGTATTATTAATGCACATCAAGAGATCTTTTATGAATTTGAAGTTACGTTGATAAAGTTACTTGAAGTATCTTTCAAGGTGTGAGATTTCTATTGTATGACATAGTTCAGCTTGATAAGTATCTATACCCAAGTATAATTCCTGGGTGATCCTGTCTTCATTGACTGAGACCGGGTTAACAATAAGTGAAGTCTCAGTTAAGCAAGATTTGTGAATAATGTGATGCATGACTTCAAGATGAGCTTGTGTTGACTAACCTACGGATTGATTCACTTCTTGACATATCATTTTAATTAACCTGTGGTCTTAGGGGAAAATGGTCAACATACTCATACATATAAGTCACAGCAAACGTGGAGAATGAAAGGAATAGTATTAATAACAATATGAATAATAATCAAGTGTAAATCGACTAGTAACTTTGAAAAATATGCCAGGATAAAAATCCAAAGGTGGATTATTAACCAAACACAAGAATTAGTCATCAATATAAGATAGAAAGTTTTGTCCTTAATATTAGAATTTGGCCTTATAACAGGACATGAAAAAATGCTTTTGTGAAAATAATGACCACCCCTCTACTTACATACCAACTAAAATTTATAATAATAATAAAAAATTCCCACTAACCTTCAATTCAATTCGTTTACCCCAGAAGATCGGACTTCTGAAATCATAGTTCTCTGGATATTATATTCTCTGATAGCTTCAGAAAAATTTAACCTCTGACCCTGAAAAATTTACCGAAATGAAATAATCCGGAGTAAATAACTAATAGCCATCAAGGATTATGTAACTTTGAAAATGGGTGAGGGTAAAATGTACAGTATCTAAACTCTAAAGCAATGCTTTCCCCGCATTGTTTAAATTTAAAGACCCATAACCATTCTAAGATTTATACATTTTAACATCTGGACCTAATTGTTAATATACTGATACTATATATTGTTTTCAACGTGAAAAATAGTTAAAGGCTAAACCTGTTAAGGAACCTTTTCATGAATCATTAAGGCCCCTTAAGGGTCAGTGATAACATACAGTAGATTGGAAATATTGGTAAACTTATCTTCTATGCACTCTAGGCTAAAGATTTGTGGAGCCAATGGGTGCAGATAAAAGTACAGATGGATATTTCGTATTCATAAAATAGGTTGAACGAAAAGACATAAAAGATTAATTTTAGTTAGAACAACTTAGCATTCAAATGACTTATGCTTCACATTGGTACTGCATTATAATGAAAGTATGAGCATATGAATATGGATAATATTATACATTGTTTATTTAAACTGCAAAACGACAAGCACTAGATATTTTAGGGATTAAATTTCAAGTCGAGTAAAGATGGAATAAATGTAAAACTCAAATTAAGAGTAAATTCATACTCCCGTTCATGAGTTGTTCTGAAACTAATAGACTGAAGATTGAACCCTGGCTACTCAATCCCAAAATTATAGGCATTACGCCTTAGGCTGTAAAATCAAATAACAAAAATTAATGGGCAGATACTGCAACTTTCAAGTTTAGTGGCAGAAATGAACATACATGATGGAAAAACAAAGTCAGTTCAGTTTCTAATATATTTTTTTTTAAACCACTAGAATTTGATCTTTGGGCTCAAATTATTTTTCCAAAATCAGAACCTCTTTAATAAAGTGACGTCATTAAACCCATTTTTTTTAGGCTTTAGGCCGCTAAAACTAATAATCTCATACCGGAATAGAAGGTTCATAGGCAACTTTCTTCTAGAATTTCGACTATGAACAGCAGTGTCCAAAAATTAATGGAGGAAGAAGGGCGAGGATATTCATTAAAATAAATTAAAGTATTTGGTTCTGAAACCATTTTCAAATCATCATCCAACAGAAATGGCAGTAAACTGCTGCTTTTTAAATAGTTTACATACGAAAGTTTACTCCAGGAACATTAACAAATGTGTTACCTAGAAAAGAAAGGTTAACCAGTGATGAAATTTTGCTAGGTAGGTTTGGTGGGGGTGTCGGACTCTTTATTCATAAAAGTTACTCAAATCTCAAAACGTTGAAAAGAATTAGTGTAACAAGTTTTGAATATATAGAAATAAAATTTACGCCAAAAAATAGAAGAATATCTTTTGTAACAATCTACAAACCTCCTGGAACAAACACTAGTATCTTTTTTGAAGAATTCGGTCCTCTCATTGAGATAATTATCATGGAGAAAAACGAATTAGTTATCTTTGGAGACTTCATTCTTTGGATGGATGACGCATCAAATTCTGACGCTTTGGCATTTAGAGTTACTAGAATAGTGAATAATGTCGACTGCACAACTACTTTAACTGGGCATACGTTAGACTTAGTTCTAAGTGATGACATGAATAATATTGTATCTGATATAAAAGTCGAAGAGAAATGTACTATCTCCCCAGTACACAAACTTATTACGTTTAGTATACCTCTACAGAAACACGCATTAGTAAAGAAAATGAACGTTAGACATAAATCAAATTTTTCTCCTACCATATTTATTAAAGAAGTTTCAAAGAAAATAAATGATGCTATTAACTTTCTTTATGACCATGATGACCAACGTCTGTTAAGAGCTAAGTGTGCTAACTGTCTTATGACCACTTACTATAAAGTGAGTAAAAGTGAACATGATACCATGTGCCCACCGATGGAAAAGACTATAACCGTAAAAGACAAATCTCCTTGGTTTGATGGAGAGACTTTGGTAAAAAAGTGAGGGGAAAAAACGTAAAGAAAGAAAGTGGAATAGGTTAAAAACTGAAAGTACTTGGGTAGAATACAAAACTGCTGCGTGTCAATATAACTACCTACTAAGAAGGAAAAAACGTGAATAATATAAGAGAAAGATCCTCGAAGTAGCAACAGATATAAA
This sequence comes from Palaemon carinicauda, assembly GCF_036898095.1. Taxonomy (NCBI): domain Eukaryota; kingdom Metazoa; phylum Arthropoda; class Malacostraca; order Decapoda; family Palaemonidae; genus Palaemon; species Palaemon carinicauda. The sequence continues at coordinate 32,981,552 of NC_090740.1, forward strand.
TAAGTTATATCGTCTCCTGAATGGTATAACGGGAAATGTAAAAGAAAAAGAGCTACCTGATGGATACAGTGACCAGGAACTAGCAAATAATTTTCTAGTATTCTTCAAAAACAAAATTGAAAATATAACCAGGTCATTTGTAAATACTCAACATCAGATTAATGATACACCAGGCACACAGACAAAATTAATACGATTCAACAACATAACACAAGATGACATCACCAGAATTATCAAGAGAGCAAAGAAAACAAACTGAGCGGTCGATCCTATGCCAATATCTGAAGTAATTGGAGAGAGAGACTTTTCTAGTCTAGCCGAAACAATAATGAGAATAGCAAATGCAAGCATTGATGAATGTAAGTTTCCTAAATCTGGAAAAATTGCTATAGTCACACCAGTTCTGAAAAATGCACTGGGCTACCAGGAATTAAGCTCATATAGACCTATTTCAAATTTATCTTTTGTCTCAAAAGTGCTTGAATACGTAATTCTTGAACAACTAGTCAGCCACTTAGAAGTAATAGAAGCTTTGCCTGACAACCAATCTGCTTACAGAAAACTAAACTCTACGGAGACAGCCATCTGCTCTGTTGTAAATGATATGATAGAAATGATGGATGAAAATAAATTTGGTATCTTAATACTGCTCGATCTCAGTGCTGCTGTTGATACAGTGGTGCATAAACTGCTGCTAAATGATCTACAGTCCATCGGCGTTGACGATCAAGCCTTCGAATACCTAAAAGACTACTTAGTTGGTAGAAATTACTGTGTACAAATTGGAAACTCTTATTCATCATATGAACACTTGAACAGAGGGGTACCCCCAGGGGAGTGTACTTGGCACAATCTTATTCTGCATCTATACTATAGGTCTATCGAAAATGCTACAAAGGCATGGCGTGAAGTTTAAATTATTTGCAGATGACACGCAATTTTACTTCGCCATAAATGATATACATGACACTACTGAAATTCTAAACCGAATCCTTGTTAGTGTTAGAGAATGGATGACATTTAAACAACTAAAATTAAATGAGAACAAAACTGAATTCATGGTGGTGGGGAAGAGACAGAGCGTGAGAAACTTAGATGACATTCAAATGAACATAAATAATGACTCGGTGCCGATATCTAGTAAAGCTCGAGATGTAGGTGTATTTCTTGACTGAAACCTGTCTCTGAATGCCCAAATAAATAATATAATAAAAACTGCTGGTTATCATCTAAGAAATATTGCGCTTATAAAAAGTACCTGGACGAAAATTATGTAAAGAAACTTGTGATAAACTGTGTTATTACCAGGATTGACTACTGCAACTCTATCTACTGCAATTTACCAAAAGTGCAACTTAAGAAACTACAAAACATAATAAACAGAGGAGCATGACTGATAAAAGGTGTCCCACCTGAAGAAAGGATCACCCCTATACTAATCGATTTAAACTGGCTGCCGATTAAAGCGAGAATTGAATTTAAAATATGTACAATAACCCACCAAGTTATCAGAGCCGGGCGTCCAAAATACTTAGGAGAATTGCTACATATTGCGCAGCCAACAAATCGCGTCGACACGAGAATAGTTACAGATGGCTTCAAACTGTTGGAACCTAGATTTATGTCTACATTAGGCTCCAGAGCCTTTAAATATGTGGCCCCGAGACTATATAATAAGCTCCCACGAAACATTCGAATGATTGAGGACATTAAGGCTTTCAAGAGGAAACTGAAGACTTTCTTATTTCGAGAGTCTTTTGACAGTGACAATTTAACAGTAAATGAACAATACGCGATACGAAATGTTAAATACTCTGAACGAACAAGGTAAAACGACAGTGGAGGTCCTGTAGAGAGTGGGGTTCCCCTGCTGTATGGGACCGGAAAAGCAGCCATCAAAGTAAGAAAGTAAAGTAAACATATACAGTATGAATATGTTTAAGGACCTTTAAGTGCTATCATCACAATTCTCCCCTGAAATTTCAGGGGACCCGGTTAAAATCCTGGGCGAGGACGCTTGGTTGAGCATTTTAATATTCTTTTGTCAAAGCAAATCTCAGTCATCTGTTATCCAGCTACATTCGTTTCGATCATGCACAAAACTTTTAAATGTATTTTATAACATTTTTTTCTTGTAATTGTATAGAATTACTACTTGGCATATCAATAACCACTATTATGAATAGATCTGTTTTCAACATTCCGATTTTGATGCTGTTATTTTCATGAAGATTATGATAAATGCTTCGTGTTGCAGCTGGTGTAAATTATTATTATTATTATTATTATTATTATTATTATTATTATTATTATTATTATTATTATTATTAGTATCATCGTAGGTGAAAATAGTGCAAATTGATAATCGTAACGATAAATAAGATCTTATTGCATACTTTGTAAGTATAATCAGTTTTGAGGTCAAGAGGTACTGAACGCAAAGCACTACGAAGTACAAAGAGCTGCATTAATGATTCCCTTTCATGTACTGAAGTCTTGGTCTGAATAACGGTGAAGAACTACTTGACTGATATTAACAGCGATGACGCTTGACGTTACCAAGCGTTTCTTCTACTGGCTTCTTTTGGGAGAGTAATTTTCATTAACGGAGATGATCATGATGATGATCATCATCATCATCCTGAAGACGTAGATATGATAGGAAAAAGAAAAGAAAACGCAGTTAAACTAATGAAGGTTCTTAAATAATAATTTAACAATAATAGGTAAAGGAAATGGTTACTGATGATACTGATTATGAAGTTTAATATTGAAGAATCCAGAAAATGGTATGTTACAGATGATAATGATACACATTTTTACATGTTCACAAGACAACTTTACGGAAACGACAACAATGAATTGTTTATGCTTAAAAGAAAGCAAAATATAGCAAAGAACTGTTTATGCAAAAAAAAAAAAAAAAAAAAAAAAAAAAAAACAGAGGAACGTTATACATGAAGAAGTCAAATAATATCAAACAGGAAGCAAATCGATCAATTCTTTCTGGAAGTGAAACTGAGGAGACAAGTTGCTAAGAGATCGCACAGATATAATGTCAGATCAAGGGGATTTTGTAAAGGAAAAGGGGATTATAAAATAGAAAAGAGAGAGAAGGAAATGGGAAGACTGGGGGAAAGAAAAAGCGAAATTTAAAGGTGGAATGAGAAGGAGAGAATGAAGGTAAAATAAGAGAGGTGACAGGGAAGAGAAAGAAGAAAGTAAAGTGAGTTTGGAGAGAAAGAATATGTTGATTGTTAATGCATAATGGGTCAGACAAACAAAGATATTAATCTAAAAAAATGACAGGAAATCGAAATCAAAAGAACGAAAAATAGAAGAGAACTCGTGAACACAAAGAGATTTACATATACTCAGGAAATATTAGCTAACTTAAGTGTTTTTACCAAACCTTCTGAAGTAAAGTTTATTCTTCATTTCTTTATATTCCCATTTACTGAGAGAGAGAGAGAGAGAGAGGAGAGAGAGAGAGAGAGAGAGAGAGAGAGAGAGAGAGAGAGAATCTCTTGCATTTTCTCATGAATTTTCTTAATTTTGAGTAATTCCAAAGAATCAATCGTAAAAGGTAACTAAATGCAAATTCTCTACAATAACTCGTAAAACAATATATTACAAGAAAAAAAGATAATCTCGTATATATATATATATATATATATGTATATATATACATATATATATATATATATATATATGTATATATATATATATATATATATATTCTCAAAACTACAACGAGATATAAAAAGCAAAGTAAATACACGTATACAAATATCTTATATAATCATGATTTTATCAAATCATTATCTAAGTACAACATTGGCCACAAAAACCCTAATGGAGATGGAAAAAAACGCGATATCTATCGTAATGCTTCCAGCTGGTTCCACAGTGCTTAAACTTGACCATCTGTGATCATAAGGTTAAAGGAAGGAGGTTGATTTCAGAGACGTAGGACATATCGCATATCAATCACACTCCGCACAGTAACAGATTATATCCGGAGCTTGTGTGAACAGTGTTTTTTGTATCTTCATTTCGCGACGCGGCTATGCTTTATGGGCATAGCAGAAACATTTTATTTATATATTTCATCTCTCTCTCTCTCTCTCTCTCTCTCTCTCTCATACGTAACGACACACACACACACACACACACACACACATATATATATATATATATATGGATATATATCTTTATCATTATTATTATTATTATTATTATTATTATTACAGGTCTATAACCCTTGTTGAAAAAGCAAGCTGTAATAAGCCTAAGGGTTCCAACAGGGAAAAATAGCCCAGTGAGGAGAGGAAATAAGGACATAAATAAACTATATGAGAAGTAATAAACAATTAAAATAAAATATTTTACAAACTCTAACATTTAAACAGATCTTTCACATATAAACTATAAAGAGGCTTCTGCCAGTCTGTTCAACATAAAAAAATTTGATGCAAGCTTGCACTTTTGAAGTTTTACCAATTCAACTACCCAATTAGGAAGATCGTTCCACAACTTGGTGACAGCTGGAATAATAATTCTACAATACTCTGTAGTATTAAGCCTTATGTTGGAGAAGGCATGAAGATTAGAATTAACTGCATACCCATTATTAAGAACAAGATGGTACACTCCGGAAAGATCTGAATGCAAAGGGTGGTCAGAATTTTGAAAAATCTAATGCAACACGAATAACGAACTCATTAAATGACGGTATCAGCGACAAATAACTATATCAGGAATAGGAAATTTAGAGAGAGAGAGAGAGAGAGAGAGAGAGAGAGAGAGAGAGAGAGAGAGAGAGAGAGAGAGAGAGAGAGAGAGTAAAAATTCCCCGAATGTAATTAACCATATGTTCCCCTCCAAAAAATTAAGATAAGAACCAGCAGCTGAAGACCAGACAGGAGACAATACTCGAAAAAAAAGGTAGAACGAAAAAATTAAAGCACTTCTTCAGAATAGATTGATCACCGAAAATCTTGAAAGACTTCCTTAATAAGCCAATTTATTGTGCAATTGAAGTAGAGGCAGGCATAATGTGCTTCTCAAAACTAAACCTACTTACAACCATACTTTGAGATTTTTGGCATTCAACTTCATGCCCCATAAGTTTTACAATGTACTAATTTTACCTAAATCTCTATTATGGGATTCCGTAGCCTTAGATCTATATTCGGGAGATGATTGATGCAAAGAGAGTAGCATCATCTGCCTATGAAACAAGGTAGTTTTCGGGACCAAACCACTTAATGTGTACATAGTATCAAAAGTAATGGGCCAAGAACACTGCCCTGAGGAACACCAGATATCACATACCTATACTCACCATTGTGACCCTCAACAACTCTGCGATCTATTAATTAAAAATTCAGTAATGATGCTAAGAGAAGACCCACTCATTCCCAACTGTTTGACTTTGAAAACTAGAGTTTCATGATTAACACGGTCAAAAGCAGCACTAAAATCATGGCCAATCATAAATAACTTCCAGACCAAAATCAAGGGGTTTCTGTACAGCATTGGCGATTGAAAGAAGGTCATCACATGCTCCAAGGCTTTTACAGAACCCATGTTGCAAACTAGGAAACACAGGATTACCTTCAGCAACTCTATTTAGACGGTTTGACAAAAGACGTTAAAAAACTTTAGATAATATGGGCGTTATGGAAATTGAGCAGTAATCAGTTGGACTTGAGGTATCTCAAACACATTTACATAATGGAGCTACATCACCAATTCTCGAACAAGTGCTAAAAGAACATTTTCTTGCTAACTTGCAGATAATAACAGATAACTTTGGAGCTAAGAAATCTGCAGTCTTTATAAAGAACTAAGGAAAAATATCATTTTGGTCTACACCTCCATAAGCATCAAGTTCCATCAAAAGAGCTTTAACTTCACGAGATTGAAAAGCTAAACTAGTTAGTTTAGCCTTAGGAAAACAGGAGTGACGAAAATCATAGGTTTGTCATTACTCTACTTACTGTCAAACACATCATCCTAAAAGGGTTACCTTTTCCTTTGGATGGTGAGTGACAGAACCATCTGGTTTAAGTAAAATAGAAACTGTTACATTTACACCAGAAAGTGCAGATTAAAGATTAGCCAACCACTTATGTTCCTGAGTTATGCCAGAAAGGGATTATTTTATGGTTAAATTATATTCCTTTTCCTTTGAATCATAAACTCTTTGAGTAAAAGCTTTAAGCTGAGTATAATTATTCCAAGTCAAATCTGATCTGTTACCCTTCCAAAGATGATAGGCCTCCTGCTTTTCTAAACAGGTATGTCTACAATTATCATTGAACCAGGGTTTCTCTTTCTCTCGGTACGTTAGCATACAAGAAGGGATGCACCTATCAATTATGTTGACTAGATTCTCATTCAAAGGAACAACACGCTCAACACTATTATATAATTGTGACCAATTCAATCTCAAATGGTCACTCAAAATGCCATTCCAGTCTGCTTGAGATTTTATATAAATCTTACATGAGTATGACATATCAGGGGCAGGCTGCTCAGTCTTCACTACTAATGAAATTAAGGCATGATCAGATGTCCTAACTGGAGAACTAACCTTACTTACTATAATGCCTGGTAAATCAGTATATACAAGGTCCAAGCAGTTACCAGACCTGTAAGTAGCTTCGCATATAGTTTGCTCACAGCCTGATCCAGAGGCAAACTCCAAAGCTCTTAAGCCATGGGGACCAGTAGGAGAAACTGAATTTTACTACTCCCTATGGCGAGCATTGAAATCACCAATAAAAACAAAAAAGGCCTTTTTATCTACTTCTTGTGTCGTAGCCATAATGCTAAGAGGACAATCGAAGATAGTAATTGATGTCTAGTGTCCGGTATATCGAGCAGAAATAGAAGTTATTATGCCTGCCACATGACATCCAGATTCATAGCAGGACTTAGGAGAAGCAGGGTTGAGTACTCAGTCATAATATACACCGACACTCCACTAGCCTGAAGAATGTCATCCGGTTTCAAAATGATTAACTTCTTAAAACTAGTTACATGGGGCTCAGATGAGTGCCTCGTTTTAGAAGAAAATTTCTGAGCACAAAAGAATATCATACTGTCTGGATGCAACTGTTACGTCTTGAACAACTGCATGCAGAACGCAAATATTAAAATACAGTAGATGACACTGGTCCCGGATTTCACTGTGTCTCCAGACAGGATAAGAACTGTTGGTAAATAAAAAAGATTCTACATACCTAAAAACTAACTTAGCATTAATGATAACAAACATAATTTGTACAGAAATATATATAAAAATATTGATAAAACCCATAGACTAAAGATAAAAAGTCGAAAAAAACTGGTCAACATGACGGAGCTGATACACCATGTAAGGCTAAATACCCTTGAGTATAACCCCCTTCAACTGTGGGACAGACAGTACGGATGGTTTTGAAAAGATAAAAATACAGATAAGGAAAAGAATTTCTTGATAAATCACCAGGCGTCCAGGACCCTTTTATTAAGCCTGCCCATCACACCATTTCATAAATACAAGAGGAAGAAAAATAAGATAGAACAATGTGACTGGGTGTACCCTCAAGCAAGAGAACTCTAACCCGAGACAGTGGAAGACCATGGTACAGAGGCTTTGGCACTACCCTAGACTAGAGAACAAAAGTTTGATTTTGGAGTGTCCTTCTCCCAGAAGAGCTGCTTACCATACCTAAAGAATCTTTTCTACTCTTACCAAAAGGAAAGCCACTGAATATTTATAGTGCAATAGTTAATTCTTTGGTGAAGATAAATTGTTTGGTAATCTCAGTGTTCCGAAGTGTATGACACAATAGGCAAACGAGAAATAAGCCGTAACCACAGAGAGGGATCTAATGTAGTACTGTCTGGCCAGTCAAAGGACCCAATAATTCTCTAGCAGTAGTATCTCAATGAGTGGCTAATGCCCTAGACAACCTACTACCATATAATCATCAGCCATTACTAGTCAAATGAAGAACAAAGATCTCAGACATGTAATTCCTCTAGCATAGGTTTATGGTCTTTCCATAACAGGCAATTTTTTTTCTTTGTCAATCCATCATCTTCTCTTCCTTCCCTGCTTTGTTTACAATCTCTAGGGACCCAATTTGTTATTCTTTTTGTCCATCTATTAGCTTTAATTCTCATTACATGTTATACCCCTGTCCATTTCTTTTTCTTAGATGATGTTAGAATATCCTCTACTTTAGTTTGCTCTCGTATCCATGTTGCTCTTTTACTGCCTCTTTGTGTTATTCCCATGATTAGTCTATCCTTAGCTCTTTGGAGTGTAACTAGTTTATGTTTTAAGGCTTTATTAAGGCTCCAAGTTTCTGATGCATAAGTTAATAGAGATAGGACCATCTGATTACATCATTTTCTTCTTAGAGAAAGTGGCATTGTTCATTTCCTAATCATATTTTGATTACCAAAAGCTCTCCAACCTACGCTTATCCTTCTTTTAATTTCGGTCTCATGTCCTTGGAAAACACTTACTATCCGTCATAAGTACGTATATTCATTAACAATTTATGGAGGTTCGTGCAGAACCCTTATATGTTGTCTCTGCATTCACATTGAACATTTTTAAGTTTTACTCATATTCATTCTCAGGCCTACTTTTCTGTTTTTCTATTCTAATCATCTATCATCTTTCGTAATTCCTCCTATGATTCAATAAATAGAACTACTGTATTCATTAACAATTTATGGAGATTCATGCAGAACCCTTATATGTTGTCTCTGCATTCACATTGAATATTTTTAAGTTTTACTCATATTCATTCTCAGGCCTACTTTTCTGTTTTTCTATTCTAATCATCTATCATCTTTCGTAATTCCTCCTATGATTCAATAAATAGAACTACTGTATTCATTAACAATTTATGGAGGTTCGTGCAGAACCCTTATATGTTGTCTCTGCATTCACATTGAACATTTTTAAGTTTTACTCATATTCATTCTCAGGCCTACTTTTCTGTTTTTCTATTCTAATCATCTATCATCTTTCGTAATTCCTCCTATGATTCAATAAATAGAACTACTGTATTCATTAACAATTTATGGAGGTTCGTGCAGAACCCTTATATGTTGTCTCTGCATTCACATTGAACATTTTTAAGTTTTACTCATATTCATTCTCAGACCTACTTTTCTGTTTTTCTATTCTAATCATCTATCATCTTTCGTAATTCCTCCTATGATTCAATAAATAGAACTACTGTATGTCATCTGCAAATCATAAGTTGTTTAGATATTCTCCATTAATGTTAATTCCTATATTTTCCAACCTAAATTCTTTAAAACTTCTTCTAGGCACTCAGTGAATAATTTAGGAGATGGAGTCTGAGTCTAACTCCTCTCTCAATCAGAATTTTCTCACTATCTTTAGGCAGCTCTAAGTTGCTGTATTTTCTGTATCTTCAAGTGTAATAACATAAGATTCATGTATTCTCTATCTCTCTTTGAAGAATTTTCATTACTGCTGAAGTTTTGACAAAATAAAAAGCTTTCTTATAGTCTATATCTGCCATACAAACTGGTTTGTCATATGCTGTTAATTTTTCTATTAACTGGTTAATTACATGGATATAGTCAGTTGTTGAATACCCAATTGTAAATCTTAACCATCCCCTTTATTTATATACGTAACTATCCTAAATTACAATCATTCTAAGAGAGAGAATAATGTTTTCTAGAAATTAAATGGAGCCTCTAGAAATTCGAATTCCGTACATCACCAGTGCTCCTACATCCGCTAAAGCAAATCTAACAATTAAGATATATTCCGGAAATACTTTCACTCGTCATTTTCATTCTTTCATAGGTTATAAATTTCCGTTATATGTTGCATTTGGATACAGTAACGAAAAAAAAAAATATTCTAGATCCCCTGATATCTTTTTTCCTTTGATGGAAGAATAAGAAAATCAATAAATCAATTATCGATCGCAGAAAAAATAATAAATATCTAAGGGAGGTTGATTAGTTTGTGAGTCTCGTTTCATCGATCATCGTTGGGGGATTGCAACGAATGATTTGTCTTTTAAAAATAGACAAGTTCAGAGTCAATGGCACATTTTATTTTCGATTAAATCGGTGTTTATATAATAACAACTATTACTGCTGATTTCACGAATTAGAAATACCCACATTTATACATATGAGAGTTTGAATTGCATCCGAGGTTTTCTTGTGTTACAAGATACCATAATTGAAACAAATTATCTGATTAGGCTACTCTTCAAACTCAAAAGTTTTCATTGACACATCAAATAATCCATGATGGCCTCTCCTTTCTCATATCCCATAGGAACATCTCGAACGCCATTTTTGAAATGTCAATGACAGTTCCCATGCATACAGAATCTTGCAGCAATGCACTGCTGAGTGTGCAG
>NC_090740.1:32996981-33001981 GCF_036898095.1 Palaemon carinicauda
ATCATCATGGCCACCATCCTGAACATTTAATGAACAGTGATTTTGTGGTGTTTCTTATTGCGAAATCAAATCCTTCAAATTTAAATAACTGAAAACAGATGCATGACAAGTTACCCTAAATTCAAGCCATGATACTATCGAAAGTACACATGACGGTGATAGTTAGATGCACTCTTAATAATAAGGTTCAAAGTATTACAATAATAATAATGATAAGACCAAACCTATTGATAATCTTACCCTGAAGGATCTGACTGACGAAAAGGACACATGTGTGTTTGACCCACAGCCTGATGTCTTCACACTTACATACGAGAGAAAAAAAAATATTATTATTATTGTTATCTTTATTATCTAAACTAAAAATCATTAATAATGAAATAGCCCAAAAATATACCAATTTACAAAACATGTTTCCATAAGTGGAAGAGGAAGAGTCATATCAAAGAGAAAAAATAAAAATAAACAGTGAAAAAAATCATATATTAGACAATATATGCAACCTCAAAAGACAGCTAAGTCAGAACAAAAATGACTTGGTGCAGGGATGATTAAACCCGCGTTATAGATTCTCCCAACTTAAGAGTATAATCAAAAGAATTACTATATTTACACCAGCAGGAAGAATGAAGAGCCTTAATTACCGGCTAGTTTGTCATCCTAAAGCATTGTATAGAGAATTGCATATTTCAATTTTAGTGGCGCAGGCAATAGTAAAATCTAGCCATTAGAAATCAGTGTAAAGATGAGCAGATTGGATATCTTTCAGCATTGGTCTAAAAATTATTAATGCTCTGGGGAAAAGGATACAGCCAGTTTGGGCAATCTTGTCATAAACCCAAAGGCCCAAAGGTGCTTGACATCCACAGCAAATACAATATAAAAAATGGAAGAACAAACTTGGAATCATGTATCTACGCAGACATAGGATGCTTAATGAACAGTAAATATGTTTTTTCTTCAGCTAATGCAAAAGAAAGCTTGATTTCTAAAACAACTAGAAATATTGCTAGTTCTAAAATCATAAACCGTGATATCAATCATGTGTGAGGAAATTATCTTTGAATGATTACTTAATGCATTTATAGATGGAATGACGTAAGAGGTCATGGAATGGATATCGTGTGTTAAGTGTAAAGGTGTCGGATATGAAAACTAATAACAGGTTTTTCTATAAACATATTTGTCTTAATTAGCATCTATTTTGCTAAATATTTTATAATTTGTTGGTACTCAAGCATTTAGAGCAAAAATCGGAGGATTTCATTGTCTATTTTTTTTTCTTTTTTTTTCTTTTTTTTTTTTACGTAGCCCTGATGGTGGGAACGGATTCCGGAACCGTAAGTTTTCTGTGCAATTAAGAAGAGAGATGTTTATTATGAAACTTAACCTTACCAGAAACTAAAATCTTACATGCCTATATATATATATATATATACACGAGTATATCACTATGAACAGATAAACATACTCACAGACACACAATATAATGTACTTTACATATATATATATATATATATATATATATATATATATATATATATATATAAGTATATATATATATATATATATATAAGTATATATCCTTAAGATCACGGAATCGAGACGGTTTTAATTATATGACGAGCGCTTCTTCTTGGGATAGAAATTAAACCTTTTCCTCAAAGTTTAAACAAAACTGAAAGTGACTTACACCCAACAGACTAAGTCACTGTTAGTTTGGTTTCATCTTCAAAGCATATGTTCGAGTCTTGGCCTGGCCAGTAGTACATCAAAAATTACCTCCCATTGCACCAGTGATCCTGACCCAGAGTGAACTTGATAATATGAACAACTTGTGACTTAATATATATATATATATATATATATGTATATATATATATATATATACATATACATATATATATATATATATACGTATATATATACATATATATGTATACATATATATATATATATATATGCGTGTGTTCGCTCGTGTGCATGTATTATAAAAGAATATCTATTGTATTTCTTAACATTTTCAAGAGACCTCTGGTGCAACTAAAACCTTAAAGACAAGAAAATATATTGTTGTGTGAATTGACCATAATCGACAAAGATGAAAAATAAATGTCTATAAAGGAAGCAAATAACTTAATTTTAGCGATAAAAATCTTTTATTAACAAAGAACCTTAGGATTCTAAGAGGCTTTCTCTTCATAAAAATAATACAAAAGGGTTGGGAGATTAGTTAACTTATCACTTTTAAAACACGAATAAAGAAAATTTAAAAGAAAATACACAAGTTTTCTTCACTAATGCGATCCATTAAATGCAAAAAAAAAAAAAAAAAAAAAAAAAAAAACAGGGAAAATGTAAAAGAACTCAATGAAATTACCAAGAAAAAATTTAAAGATTCCCGCCATGGAAAATCCTCTTGCCTCGTGGGAGATAAGAATCAATGAAAAGGAGAAGCAACCTTCCTGATGGAAGCCACCGATTGCAATCCATATAAGTCAAAGGCATGACTGGAACAAGCACAAGATCAATACCCGTGAAAATCAACAGGAACAATCTTACGAATACGCGCTTGCAAGAACGCAAAGCAAGCAAATACGCTGATTTCCGATGGCAGATAAATTCAGAGGTTCATATCAACATCACACAAGATGGGTCGTAAGAAAATCAGTGACCTTTAAACTGTTTTAAAAGGATAAAGTTGGTAACTTTTTAATTGCTTTTATGAAGTTAAGAAAGATGTGAAAATAGAATTTGGGCAATAATGAAGGTCCAAAAACCCCCTTAAAACTTCCTGTATTTCTGCTTGAATTTAATCGACTTCGGATTAAAAGTTTTTAATCTAAGATTGTCGATTAAATTGCAAGACAGAAAAATTAAAGGTCTCGAAGAAATAAAGATAAAATTAGCTGTTACCAAAGATTAGTATATATGTAAAATAGAGTGAAATATATAGACATTTAAAAAAGATGAGAACACTGCTAGCTAATGTTTTAGGCAAAGAAAAACTATTATAGAAACTTGGATATGTAAAATAGTGAAGCGATAGAAGACAATTAAAAGAATGAGAACACTACAAGTTAAATATTCAATCTAGAAAAAGAAAACTAAGTAAATAAACATAAAAACATGGACATCTGGTTGACAGTCTTCTCAAGACAAGCCAATAGCAATAAGAAAAAATAAAAATTTTACTAAGAATATTTCATACATGACCAAACCGAATATCTCGCAAAAATTTCACAAAATTAAATAATAAACAAGAAAAGAGCTTTCGCATCCCTTCCCCAGCAATGATGATTAATTATAGTTTACCAAAAGGTTTTTTTGTATATACTTCGTGATGATCCTGAATTAAATGGGGTTGGTGTGTGGCTTAAAACAGAATTGGTCTCCCCCCCCCCTGCCCCCCGCACCCCACTAAGTCCCTTTATGAACGAAAACTTATGCAACCAGACGCTCGCTTCTTTTTTTATTCGCTAATGAAGATACGGAGATTAATGCGATGGTTAGATTTGGTCGACATTCGTCTTCCACAATCCCCGAGATTTCCCTTTTCTCTTCCATTCGGTCTGATGTCAAAAGATCTTACAAAGAATTTTTAGGCTTTCGCATCTCTTTCTTTCAGCACCAGCGAAATATTTTGATCGTTGACGAAATTCAAATAGAAATTTATCTCCGCTCCTATTGATGATATAATGATGACATATGACGAAGTATAAACAAGTATGTGATGAAAAAAAAAAAAACAGCAATCAGAAGGGAGTGGAAAAATTAAAGGAGACTATGAAAAATATACGATAAAACATTAGAATGCATGTCAAATCAATTGTACACATCATGCATACATATATCCATGCATATGCTAGAGCATGTAATTACATACATATGCACACATACATTTATGTGTATATATCCACACACACACACACATTATATATATATATATATATATATATATATATATATATATATATATATATATATATATATATATATATATAATTTGAGCGTATCGGTATAACAATTTGTGCATCATTGGCATATATCAAACGATTATATAACTGGTATTATAATACCTATACACAGCAAAGCTTCACTAAAGGCAAGGTAATTCCTCTCCAAATTCTAGTCCGAGTGTCGTCCCCTACGTTATTTTACCAAACTAAATAAAGAGGGAAAGCAGGGTAATGTCAGACTTCGATTATCGAAAATTTCTGACTATCAACCAATGACGAAATAACAATGATTCAGCTGGCGGTATCAATCGGGGATTTTAAACCGGTTAACGGCCCCTGTCGGCTATAAACGCTCAGGCGAAAAATCCCAAACTTTAATGTTACACAACGTGGATGATGACAACGTTGTGTTCGGCGCTTTGTTTGTTTCTCTTTCCTGCATGCTTTTGTCGAGGTCCCGGTGTCCTTGTTATTTTGATGGCGATACGCTTGGTACCTATTGTCAAATTCAATGTTACACATCGCGGACGAGAGCATTATTTTCTTATTTGTACATGTTTGTCGGTATATTGACAACTATATTATTTGTTTTTTTCATGAGAGAGAGAGAGAGAGAGAGAGAGAGAGAGAGAGAGAGAGAGAGAGAGAGAGAGAGAGAGAGAGATGTTACATCAAACAACAAGAAAGTGAAAGTGAGGGATCTCCAATTCCAAGTTTTCAAGGTTTTCCCTGTCATACAAACAACTAGCTTTAAGACACTAATACTTACAATTCCACCTAGTTATTCCAATTCATATTTACTTTCAATTAAGCACATGTAAGCAGGCAATTAAAAAAAAATAAGAGAAAAAAGAATTGTAATTTTTTTCAATTTCGATCATACTTTCCTTGATTTATACTTAAACTCGCATAACACTATGGTCATAAAAAGATATGCTTAAAGCAAATCTGTGGTAGGCTACGTGATACATATAACTGGCTGAGTCATGGACGAAAATGATGAAAACGAGAAAAAAAGGGTGGGGAAATGGACACATATCC
>NC_090740.1:33004481-33011981 GCF_036898095.1 Palaemon carinicauda
GTCAAGAATTCTGAAAATCAAGTAAGCATTGGTATTAGGATTAATGTTAACTTAGTCTTAGTATTTTAAGTTGTAAAGTAAATCTATTATAAGTAAGTAACAAAGCTAAACCAAATAACAATAAATATCAAAAACTAATATACAGTATTAGAAAAGAAAAAATATATAGCTAAGTGTGTGGTAACCGAAAAGTATTTTCACAAGTATGCTTCAGGACCCAAGTCACTCAGTAACCCCGATGACTCATCGACGAGTCCAGTACGCGTCACTCACTGCCCGAGTCTGCCTCTATTTCACACTGCCAGTTTCTCTGTGAGCATCAGCCGAGGTGGACATGAGATAGTATGTATGTGTACTGCCCTGTGCAGTTTATACTTAGTATTTCCCCACTGTTACTGTGAGTTTGTGTTATTAATTTTGTATAATATAATGTATGCGTGATTCTTACGTTTTCAATGGTTTTGCTAGCATTAGCGGAGTATGCGAGGCTGCGTACGTTCACTATAGTCTCGCGCTACAAGATGCTCTTGTGCTGACAAGCATGATACATGCAGCCTGGCAAATGTATGCGTGTGTGCTTGCATCAGTGAACTTGTGTTAGCTGCCATGCGAGAAATTATGTACCTCGCGTTTTGCAGTGTATTCACGGATATTGTGTTGAATAGATGTTGCGTTGAGGTTTTCAGTAGTGGTGTACTGAGGTTTTGGTGTTGCGGATTTTGCTTGTGATATTCGAGTTGTGTATGGAAGTGTAATTTAGTGTTTTAGTGTAACTGTGTATTCGAGTGTGTGAGTGCAGAATTTTTTATTTTTATTTTTAACACAGTTACATCATTCCTATGCTGAATAAGCTCTTCTAATGTTATCTAGAATGCCATGAAAAACTGAATAATAAGTTCTCAGTGTTCACTTTTTTATGCATTTTTTTCTTATTCTGCAGATTGAACAATAAAATGTCCAAAAATCGAACCTACTCTGACGCCTTTCTTCGCCATGGCTTTGTGAATTTACCATCCGGTGGAGAGGATCGGCCACAATGTGTGATATGTCACAAAGTGTTGACAAATGAAAGCCTGAAGCCATCAAAACTCTCAACTCACCTCCAGAAGTGCCATCCAAATCTTCAAAATAAGGATCAGGCTTATTTTCAGTGCCAGGCTCTAGCACTGAAGAATATCCAGTTCGGTTCATCTGGAATTCAAGCCCAAAAGCTTCAAGCTGCAGTTGAAGCATCCTACTTTGTTGCATATAAAGTTGCCGAACAACAGAAATGCCACACCATTGCAGAGAATCTGATTATGCCTTGTGCATACGAGATGGTAAGCAAGGTATGTGGGGAGGAGCAAGCGAAGAAAC
This sequence comes from Palaemon carinicauda, assembly GCF_036898095.1. NCBI lineage: Eukaryota > Metazoa > Arthropoda > Malacostraca > Decapoda > Palaemonidae > Palaemon > Palaemon carinicauda. Next base: position 33,005,838 of record NC_090740.1, read on the forward strand.
TGAGTGTCATATCTTTATCAAACAACACAATCCACAGACGAATCGATGACATGGCATCAGATATCTTGTCCCAAGTTATAACAGAGATCAAAGAAAGCTCATATAGCAAATTCTCCTTGCAATTTGATGAATCGTGTGACATAGCCAGTTGTGCTGTTCTCCTTGGGTTCGTCCGTTACGTCCACCAGGACAGGATCAAAGAAGAGTTCCTATTGTGCGAGAATCTGCTGACAACCACGAAGGGAGAAGATGTCTTCAATATCATCAACAGTTTCTTTACCAAGAATGGATTGGATTGGAACAGCGTTCAACAGGTAGGGAGCGATGTTTATATAAGGTCCAAATTAGTATAAATACAATGAATTACATGGCATATAGTTATATACAGTCATATGCATGATTAACACAAAAAACATCGTGCGTCGTACTGAAAAACTAAAGTACCAAAATAATTAAATTAATACCATATAATTATAAAGCAAAAGATAAGTAACAATGACTAACTGACGCAATCTATAATAATTTTTCTTTTTAATCCAGGTCTCCGTCAATGGAGCACCGGCGATGATGGGTGGTCATCGTGGATTACGGGGCCTCATACAAGCTGTCAATCCAGAAATTTCTGTAGATCATTGCATCATTCATCGGTACTCTCTGGGATCGAAAAGCCTGCCTGGTAATCTGAAGTTAGTGTTTGAAGATGTGTTGAAAATCGTCAACTTCATCAAGTCTAGGGATGTGAATTCACGCATATTCAAGGAGCTGTGCAAGGAAATGGGAGAAGAGTATCAAGTTCTGCTTTACCACACCGATGTTCGCTGGTTGTCACGAGGCAAGGTTGTACATCGTGTCATTGTGCTCCGAAAGGCTATTCAGGAATTTCTGGAACAAAAAGGATCTCCTTTTGCTACCAAGTTCACTGATAAGGAGTGGCTTGCTCGACTTTGTTACTTGGCTGACATATTTGCGGAGCTGAACAGTGGTAATCTGCAACTCCAGGGCCGAAACACGACTGTCATTGATGCCCGTCACACTGTGGCTGCATTTCTGGCGAAACTGAGACTCTGGATTCGGCGCTTGGAGAAAGGAGTGATCGCCCAGTTCCCCACCCTAGACCAGTTTATTGAGGAGAATAGTCATGATACTGGATCTCTTCTACAGACCATCAACAAAGAGATGAGCGACCATTTGAAGGGGCTTGAAACAAGCATGCATCACTACTTTCCAGAGAGTGACCAAGAAACAGCCAGTCTTCAGTGGATCATTCATCCCTTCTCTGTACCTGATGAGGCCATTCATGATGATGATTTCCCTGCAAAGGAGGAGTGGATCACAATGCGAGCCAATGAAGCCTTGAAAATCGAATTCCAAAACCAAAATGCAGATTCCTTTTGGATTTCACGACTAGCCGACTCGCCAACTCTGTCCAAGAGAGCCTTGAAGTTGTTGGTATCATTCTCAACAACGTATCTGTGCGAGAAGGGGTTCTCAACTGTGCTGGGGATGAAAACAAAAAAGAGGACTCGCTTGAATGTTGCAAACGATGCCAGGCTGGCACTTTCAACCACGAAACCAAGAATTCCTCAACTAGCTTCAAATATGCAACTCCAACCATCTCACTGATGCTCTTGACATCTTTGGTAAGTCATTAGAGATGCAAAATGTACTAATACAATAAATAAAAGAAATCATCTCTAGTGTTTTAGTTTAGCCATATATATATATAAATGTTGACAACATTTTGTGAAAGGGGTAACATGCTTAATGTGGCATGCTAAATTGGGTAACAAGCTGAAAAAGGTTGGGAACCACTGCTCTATACTATGAGGAAAAGTCGGGGTTGTAGGCCACGAAACAAATGGGTACGATACAGGTCCTCGTTCACACAAAATATCATCCATCCGTTGGTTGGGATGGGTGGCTAACGTCCGTCAAATCGGACGATGTTTCTTGGAAAGAAAGCCGGGCCGACTCGGACGGCTGACGTCCGAGGGCCGCCGTCGGCCTGACGGGTCGTGTGAACAGTTGCATTTGAATACACGTAAGAAAGCTAGACGCCGGTTAACTGACGGCCAGCCTGTCGGAAAGAAAACGGGTCGTGTGAATCGGCCTTAATGATCTATGAAACTATTTATCAACTCCTAACTACAGCTATCACCGTGACTCCTTTGTAGGGTCTTGCATCCTAAAAATTTTAGAAGTAAAGGTGAGGTAACGTTTTCTTATAATTTTTAATCTATTACTTGTTTAACTTCAGATAGTCCGATGGGTCTTCATCTTTAGAACCTTTACAATCGGCATAGTTCAAACTGAGAGATGAAATTTGTCTTCTGCTATCCTGGAATCAACCGACAACTGGTAAGCAACACTACTGCCTTACTAATGGACGGAAAATGGCAGAGTGCTGTATCGGCGAGCTGTTAGGTCGTGAACATAACTGAACTTAATTTGGTCCGACCTTGAGTATTTATACAACCCGTTCTAGTCAATAAAGGCAATAAAAAATTAAACACAACGGTGCGGAAAAATATGGTGATGAACAAGCTATCGGTGAGAGGGGAGAGCGATAATGACAATATACGAAAAATAAGAAATATCGTTAGTGTACAAGCATGTGTGATATATATGGCTCTCCCCATAAAAAAGACATACGTGTGAAATAGGGCATCCTACTCTTGAGAGGCGTACTGTAAGCAGGTCATCTGGCAGGAGATAGATATGCAGGTTTTGGCCAATAAATGGAAACCAAGTTTTCTTTGGAACACATATTAAGGCGTACGATGGATCACGATGGAATGGCCCATGTAGGGGGGCGCTAACGGTGACTTCTCAGTGTCGTTGCACAGGAAAACTTGCATTGATGAGTGCAGATCTGTCAGTATGTGTTGTTTACCTAGGGGGCTTGTAATTCTGGCGGCATGGAGTAAATTTTCCCACAACGTGATGTAGGCACTGGAGATTGTCGAAGGAGATTCCAGACAGAAAAAAATTGGCAAGGATAACCAACGGGTCGCCATACACCATTTCTGCTACCGAGATATGCACGACATCTTTAGGAGTGCTTCTTAGTCCCTGGAGGACCCAGGGTAACTGGGTAAACCAGTTGGAGTCCTTGCAGTAGGACATCAAAGCTGTTTTGAGGGTAAAAACATTCAACCATGCCATTGGCAGCAGGGTAGAATGCGGTAGTTTGATGAAGTGTGATACCCAGGAGATTCACAAATGATGTCCACAATTGACAGGTGAAAGGGGTACCCCTGTCGGAAGTAATACGCTCAGGGATATAAAATCTTGCTATCTATCCTGAAAATAAGGCAGATGTACAAAAGGCGGACGTTGCAGTTTCCATGGAAATGTCTTCAGGCCAACGAGTGGAGCAGTCGATGACGGTATACAGGTAAAGTTGTCCTTGGTATGTGAAATAGAGAACCTACAACATTGATGTGAATGTGGGCAAAGCGCCAATGAGATTGATGAAAAGTATCCATTCCTGAATCCATAAGTCAATGTACGTTTAAGGTTTGGCATGAAGCACAGGGCACACTCAATCCTTAGCATCCTTAGTAATGCCATGCCAAACGAACTTTGTCCTCAGTAGCTGTGTAATAGAACGGAGCGAGGGATGTCAAAGGCCATGAGTGAAATCACACATTTGTTGTCACATGTGAGAAGGTATCCACAGTCTATGTATACTAGTACTGACGTTACAAAGGAGGGTGGCGTTGGAGTCGTTGAGAAGAGAGTCCTCTCAGTGGAGGGATGTGCAGGATGTTCTACATGCTTGGTACTATGGATCTTCTCAATGGCCTTCTGCCAAGGCGTTGTAATCCAATCCCAGGTGAATGGCAGCCAATGTGATTTTGGACAGGGCATCGGCAATGGGATTCACTTTCCCAGGGACATGCTGAAGGGCTGAAGGGGACATTTGCATTCAGCCACGGCAGAGAGATGTCGGTATTAACGGGCAGACCAGGCATCTGACTGTTGAGTGAAGGCATGCACCAGAGGTATGTGGTCCGTGCAAATAACAAAGGGTATTACTTCCAAGAAATGGAGAAAGTGACGGAGAGCCAAGTGCGCCGCCAGCAATTCGCGATCAAAGGTAGAGTAGCCAGATTCTGCCTTGGACAGTTTCCTACTGAAGATGGCCAATGGGCGGGGCTAGCTGTTCACCACCTGCTCGAGGACTACCCCAATAGCGATGTTGCTGGCACCAGTGGAGAGAATGAAAGGTGCATGTGGCACATGGAAAGTGAGAGCAGCAGCGGTTGATAGGGCATTCTTTGCTTTGCAGAATGCTGCTTCTTCAAGGGGACCCCACTTCAGGTCTTTTGGCTCATCCTTAAGGTATGTATAGAGGGGGGCAAGAGTGCCGGTGATGGCTGGCAGAAAATGATGATAATAGTTTAACAGGCCTAAGAATTCTTGCAGTGCCTTGACAGTCAAGGGCGTGGGAAAGTTCTAAACGGCTGCTACCGTCACAGGGAGGATGTGAAATTCTTCACATGTGATGCGGTGCCGTAAGAACGATGCGTCGGTGGAACTAGAGGTACACTTGGCGTACCGGATTACAAGGCCATTCTGTTGTCGATGGTTGAGCACAATGCATAGATGACGGAGGTATTCCTCTATGGAGGAAGAGAACACGAATATGTCGTCCACATAACATACACAGAAGGGGAGGTCCCTTAAGATGACGCCCATGAGACATTAAAAAGTGGCCTCAGCATTACGAAAGCCAAAACAGGAGTAATTGAAGGTGTATGTACCAAAGAGGGTGGTGATGGCAGTCTTCAGGATGTCTTCTGGGTTCATAGACACCTGACAATACACCTTCAGGTGGTCGAGCGTAGAGAAAACCTTTGCTTTATGCAAGTAAAAGGTCATGTCGGCGATGTTTGGGAGGGGGTAGTGATTCGGTTCTGTCTGCATGTACAGGTGCCTTTAATCCTACATGGACGTAGAGATTCATCTTTCTTCAGGACAATGTGTGAGACTGACGACCATGGGCTTGAGGCCTTTTGGCAAGGCCTGAATGTTTGTTTACAGGCTACCAAACAATCTGGTGCCAGACCTCTAAATCTGGTGAACACTTGGGGGTCCCATCATCTCGATGTGGTGATAAATACCGTATTTGACGGGAATCATCTGCGTTTGACAAAGTTCTGGACGAAAATCTTCTGGGTACGATGTAAGGAGGTGGGCGTAGGTATCCGTGGGTGTCCTGGTGTGGAGCGCAAGGTCGGAGGAGGAGGGATAGAGAAGCGTTGAGGAGTACAAATCTGCATTGAATAACCATCAGTGAACTACATTGACTGGGAGGTGGAAATGTGATAGGAAATTTGCCCCGAGGCCTGGCAATGTGCGTCAGCAACGAGAAAATTCCAAATATATCTGGCGCTTCCAAACAATAATGGGAGGATTTATAACCAAGGGTGGGTATCGCATATCTGTTAGCAGCTACCAGGCGGATGTTGGCAGATTTAGACAAACTACGTCGTGTCCTGGAGAGTGGTCTTGGCAGAAGAGAATAGCTAGCTACCGTGTCTACCAAAAATTGCACGCCCGTACCTGTGTCATATAAAAAGAAAAGGTTAGTGACAGGGGAGGCCGCTACTGCATGCAATGGCTTACTTACACTTTTTTTTGGAAACTTACAGCCTTTTGCACATTTCTTTGCAGCAGCGCCAAATGTGGAGTGGTAGAAGCATAACTGCAGCCGATGGGCGTTGGTAACTGGCTGGAGATGTTGGTGGTTGGGGCGTAAGCAAGGGATGGTATTTGTGAGTGGTGGGCAGCATTGTCATGGGGTGGGCGTCCGTGTTCTACGTATTCACGACAACTTCGGTCGATGTTGAATTGTTGTCCACTTCATCAGGAGTGGAGGCGTTGATGGGCTTCTGGAAGGTGGTGAAGAGGCTGTTAATAAGGGCGTCGATTTTGGTCATCAGGTCATCGGGGATGGTAGCATGTATAGGTTCGGGTAGGCACCGTACCCAAAGTGCACAAAGTAGATTCACTTCACGAGGAGAGCCGTAAGCAGTGGGTTGCATGCGAGCAATACTGGTCATTTCACTGAGGAAGAGCGAAGCCTTTTGGTCCCCAACGGTTGTTGAGAGAGGTGAAAAAGTTTTTCTGAGCCGG
>NC_090740.1:33016981-33031981 GCF_036898095.1 Palaemon carinicauda
TATATTCATTTGTGAATATAACACATTTCCACTAACATGAGATGTTTTATTGGGGAAAGGCTATAATGGTCACTAAGATATTCGAATTTTGACTTATATACCTCTTCTTCTTCTAAAAAAAAAAAAAAAAAAAAAAAAAAAAAAAAAAAAAAAAAAAAAAAAAAAAAAAAAAAAACATCTCTAAACCGGAGGCCTCAATAGTGGTTGATCATTTCCAACTATTAAGGGGGTGGATAAATTCATAGTGGTCAGGAGTTAAAACCACCGGCCACATATTGAACGTTTGATCCAAAGGATGCGCTAAAAACTTTTATTCGTATAAGAAATAGAAATACATAAAATAATACAATGAAATATAACGCCCTGAACCATAATGAATCGGGTTTTAACCGGTCTAGTGCAGTTATACAAGTGACAAACTGGCTAAAGTTTGACCGGTTTGGTTAAATAGAAGGTGAGGTAACTAATCTTCAGCTCAAATGCCACTGGCATTGCTACTGCGTATGAAACACATTATTCCGATTAAAATTCTCCAATTCCAAAAATGTTTGCTAATTTGTTCTCATTGTGTTTTATATTTTTTTCTCGTTATTACGATTATTGTTTGCAAAATATGTATTGTACAGGGAGAGATTTATTAATTAAACGAATATTTTCCAGAAACATGGAAAAAAGAAATTGAAAAGGGGAATTTACATCATTGTCAATAGCCGTTATTACTGACATCATTCATTTTTTATTCATCTCTCAATTTACGTACATGTCTGGGGGCGGTGAATGAAACCTCATTACACATACAACTCTGAGTCAATCAGCCCATCTTTTACGCATTCACTCTTCCTAAATATTATTGCCCTAAGGAGGACCTTCTTCCGTCTGAATAATGCAATTTCCACTAACCGTGTTTTTCCAACTACCAGACAAACTCAAATATTCTGTATACCCTTTCACATATGCTAACCATTTATTCCATTTACGAATTTACATTTCTCAACCTTTCACTTCCTATAATGTGTATGATAAACAATCATTCAAACAAATTTAACAACTTTTTCAATTATCTTTAATTGAAATGTGCACATCACTTCCATAAAAGAGAGTTGACTCAACAAATATTTCATATATTCCTACCATGGTGTTCGAGGACCATTGAAGTTTTCACGTTCATTTCCACGCATCCTGCTCCTTTTCTTACTTAACATATTCTAAGAGTTGTCTCTATTTTCTTGTCTTATCATCCTACCATATTCATAAAAAAGGCCTTTTCATGTTTCTTCCACCCATATTTTTCAGGTTTTTATTCAAGCTCTTAGTCTTACTCTTGCACACACTCAATTTAAACTTTCTCCTCCTGCAGATGCATTCAAACATTAAACAATTTATCTTCACTTTATCTGGTCAGTACAAAAGCATCAACCATTCCCCACTGAATGTGAGACTCCTTTTCTTATTGCAGAACTCTGCACATCCATATCACAACATAATTCCATTTACAAAGATGTTAAACCATAATCGAGACGTACTACACCTTTGTTTCAAACCCTCTTTCACACCAAACCAGACAATTTCCTATCCGCATACATATTTTGCTTCCCTTACAAAAACTTTAAATCACTCTCTACATTGTATCATTCATATATGCGCAACAGCTTCCACATCGCCATTTTTTTTTCTATTTTATTATAAGCCCTTTTTATATACATATATCTTCAGTTTCAAACGTCTCTTATAACTGTTTCATAAATAAGAATTAATCCCTGTACATTTTCCCTCGTCAAACCCACAATGTTTATTCCTCTATCAGTATTTTAACTTTCTCAGGCAAAATTAAGTCAACTGTAAGAGTTTTTGGACATAAAATTACTTGAAAGTCAGGTTTACTAGAGAAGAACTGGTATCAGTATACCCTACAATCCCTAGAGATGGCTTTTTTTTTACCCTTTTATAACAAGACAAATATTCATCTTACCCTTACTTTTCCTTCATCCAGACACACATAACAAACTCTTTTCAACTATTCAATCACAATATCATCGCTAAATTGCATCATTAACGGCTGATTTCTACTCTTTGCACCCTGAACGGTCATTTACCATAGTATTTTCAACCTTACACTAAAACTTTCAAATCTTGCATCAATCAACTTTCTTTTTTCAATTCAGTATATTTTGAAATATTCCCTGCTATGATTATCTATCATTATATATGTATATATACATACACACACACACCCATATATATATATATATATATATATATATATATATATATATATATATATATATATATATATATATATATATATATATATATATATACAGGTACATATATACATACATATATTTATATATACATACATATATATATATATATATATATATATATATACATATATATATATATATATATATATATATATATATATATATATATATATATATATATATATATACTGTATATATATGTATATATATATATATATATATATATATATATGTATATATATATATATATATAAATACATGTGTACTGTATATATGTATATGTATACATATATGTACACACAACCTAAAATGTATATAAAAGAATGTTATACAAATATCCTAATGATAACCTTTTAAATACTTTACTCGAGGGAGAACCATTAGCCCTAACGTTCACCTTAAAGGTAATGAAGAATTATCGGATACAGCTTAGAAAATCTATGGATGATCCATTTATATTTGTGGACCAAGGGACAGTTTTTTTATTTTAGATATAACCAGAAACCCAAAAGGGACAGTCCTAATATACGTCTCAAAATCAAAAATATTTTACACATATGACACAAAAAAGATGAGGTATTACATACATCGAACAAATAATTACTAATAGGCTATTTCTAAAAATCAAGGTAAAGCGTCGGCCACACAGAAGAATTATTATGCATCATATACTCCAGATAAAAATAAGGTTAATTGGACATTTGTGACTTGTAACGAAAAAGGAATTGACTAACAAAGCATAAAAGATAGAACTTTGTCCAGAGTATAAAATTTTACTTGTATGATTTTACCGGAGTGTCCGATCGCTCTGTGAGTGCTCTTCGCCCCGCCCCTTCCCCCCGTGTGCTTGTTAGAGAGAGAGAGAGAGAGAGAGAGAGAGAGAGAGAGAGACTATTCACGCATGTGTGTGAATGATTGCACTGATTTGTCAGCAGAATTTGCGAAAATCATTCAATTAACCATATACACGCAGGAGGACAAACGATTAAGAATCGTAAGTTTATAAATCTCATCTCGCTAATGGAATTTATGTTTTTTTTTGACGATTCTCTCAATAGCGCCATTGAGACACACCAGCCTTAAAACAATATAATGAAGCAAAAAGCGAAAGGAATTGGGTTCCAAACGAAAACCTTCAGCAAAGCGCTTTATAAACTGAGGAACTGTGTGCTGGGTCTGATGGGGATGCGCCTGATTTGGCATAATCAATTATTGAAGATAGACGTCTGACATTCTCCCAGGGAAGAAAATGATTAAAAATTCAATCTGATGATATCACAAACGTGGCATTTGAACGCTGACATAGTGATATGAAATTAATTTTTACCTTCGAATCTACCTGGGATTTGTGTTTTCACTTTTTTTTTAGTTTTTTTTTCGGGGTGGGGGACGAGGTAAGGGGGAGGAAGAGAGATGAGGCTATGTAGCCTGTGTCAAATCAACTTTTACCTTTAGATCTACTCGGTATTTTTATTCCCTATCTTTTTTTAGTTTAATTGTCTGAAAGTAAGAGGGATAGGATAGCAGGGGAGAGGGGAAGAGGGAGGGGAAGAAGCTGGGAATATACTGTACTGTATATGTGTATACTGTATGTTTGTATGAGCTCTTCGTGCGAACGTCAGGATCCGGATGGTTCTGCTGACGGGTGACGGCAATGCAGCCAGTCAGCACTGTTGGGTTAACTGGTGTTTCGTGGTTTCTCATCTACTGGTGAGAAAGAAAATCGACAGGAGACATCTTAGACAGATTTGAAATTGTCCCTCTTATAGGGTCACGCTTGTAAAAGGGAGGAGAGTAAAAATATTACGAAAACGTGTTGAAAGATACGGAGTCTAGAGAATGTTGTCAATAGAAAAAGGTGAAAAAAAATATTCTCTTGATTCCTAGTATGTAAAAAAAGTAAATTGCTATCTGCCTTTTCGAAAGACTTTTACAATTAGATGAACATACTGTGGAAGATAAATAACACAAATATGTGTGATAAGGCAATATAAAAATTAGGTAGAAAACAGATCTTTTTTTTTTTCTAAGCTAATTCAGAAATAATATATTTCGGTCAAAGTTTCTAGAAGGCATTTTAAACATGTTCTGATTAGGCTATCAAAGACCTCTTACACACTACAGCCAGCTGAGCAACTAATTTAGTCTTAATTATTCTCAAAATTGTCAACAGGAAATCATGAGCCAAAATAAAAACTAAAAGCAAACAGTTATTTACATTAGTTCCGGGTCGTATATGTATATTATATATTGTTTATACAAGCATAAACATAATTTTACATATATATTTCATATATACACATATGTACACACACACACATATATATATATATATATATATATATATATATATATATATATATATATATATATATATATATATATATATATATATATATATATATATATATATATATATATATATATATATATATATATATATATATATATATATATATATATATATATATATATATATATATATATATATATATGTATATATTTCTACCGAGGGAATGACTCTAGAGGGTTATAGTCTTCCTGTCCATAGCAATTCATACTGGATGATATTGCTAACCATACAATTATCCTCATCCATATTGGCTGTAAGTTGATAAAAAACTAGCTAGTATACCTGTTTATGTTATTTGATGGATCAAGGTTTTTAATGGAACCTCGAAAGGCTATCAGGTTCGCTGGTTAATCGAAATCTGGACAAGTTTGATGATAATGTTTATTATACTAACCATCAAGTGTATATATATATATATATATATATATATATATATATATATATATATACATGTATATATATATATATATATATATATATATATATATATATATATATATATATGTGTGTGTGAGTGTGTGTGTGTGTGTTATTAAAATGGGCCAATTAAAAAAAAAGATAAATAATGTTTTTATTCTGGATATGAAACTATGAGATTCTTCGATGATGATTTCAGATATAAACTTTCAACAACATTCCCAGAAAAGCTATTGCCCCGGAGTTTTACGGGACCACTAATTAAAAAGGCATTCAGATGTATTAAGCCCATACTCCCCATCTTCTATGATCTCCCTCTATTCTAATTACAGAACCCCAAATCAAGATGAAGATGTACAAAACACAATTGAAGTGAATTCTTTAGTTTTCTTAATGGCCGAGTGCATTAAATATACTGTCAATCATTCAGATATCATAACAAAGCATGGGTTCGCATATACCAAAATTATATGGGAAAATCCATATACGTGGATTTCTGTGGTAGCTTTTGCCCTTAATAATTTTTTTAGGGATTTCAAGCTAATTACTTGATAAATGAGAAAAAAAAAATCTTGTTGATTTTTGCTTGTATCTACTCTGCTTACACATAAAAATGGTTATTTATGGAATCTTAAGCTGTAATATTAACCAATATACTGGTCACACAATATGAGAGGAAAAGAAGCACAGATACAAATCGAGTTTTCCGAAAGGATTTCTGCAAGCGAATGGAAAAATACTAATTTGTATTATGAAATCTAGTTTAGTTCCTGATTAAGTAGATTTGCAAATAACTGGGTGTAAAGTGCCAGAAATTGTTCGCCAAATAATGAAGATGTTACTTGACACCAATATAGAGAGTAATTTATAATTTTAGGTGCTTATGTAGTTTCACAAGTTGTATATTTCAAATAAGCCCATTCATTAGTTCTTTGAACAGAAAATTAATATGATTAACTACACTATCAATAAACAATTGTATTACACTACCACCTGTACTAATAGATAACTATTACATCCAATGACCTCAATCCACTCCTATTCCATTAGGAAAACTATTTAAATCCATTAATTCTGAAAATAGTCCTCTTCCAAACTAATGGTTAATCTAGTTCCGGTTTAAAAGACAAATTCTGGGAATTTTCCGCCAATTTGAAACATAAGGAGTCGTTTTACAAATATTGTATCTACAGGACGCTTAACAAAAAAGAAAAAGACAAAAAAGAAAGTTGACAAAAAGAGAAGAAAAACAGCAAAATGTGAAAGTCGATTAACCCAAGATCACAAAGAATATTAGTTACCCCTCACTCGCCTTACAATGAAAACGGGAGTCTCATTGAGCGGATTGCTATCCTCTGAAAAACTTCATTTTCAGGAGTCAAAGTAAATGGCACATTGTAGAGCACCGTGCAATGGCTTAAATAATATGAAACCGAAATGAGCCACTAAGGTAATATTTAGCGTAACTGATATGTTAGGTAAAATGTAATGTTTGCCTGGGAGAGGAGAGGATGTCAATTTACTGTGGGAAAATGGCCTGGTTACAAAGAACAAACCTTAAAATGTCAAATAATACAGACAGAGCGAAAACTCTAATATAAATAATAATGGGAAAAGGAAGGCATGGAAACAAACCAGAAAAAAAAAAATATAGGCAAAGATGACCATAATAAGTATATTCCATACCAAATAGCGTGTAGGATTCTCAAACGAAGGTGGTTTTCACTTGATTGACCTATGTATTATCAGTTTAAACTTGTAAATGTTGCAAAAATAAAATGGGCTGCTAAAAATTCAGAATAAACACAATAAAAAAGTATATAGCATTTTCAAGCATAAGTGTAGGATAAAATTCTGGAATTATAATAAGTAAGAAATGTAAAAACGAACAGCATAAATCTGTGAAGTTTAGAAACAAGGGACTTGATAAAAAAATGAAAAGAAAGAGACCCAAAAAGGGGTTTAAAGATAATAACAATATTTCAACAATAGATCAAAGAAAAATTTGATAAAACGTTTTATTTATTAAAAGACACCCCCTGATATGAAAACATAGTCACGCCCACAGAAATATGAACACACATTGTCATTCACACACATGAGCACACCGCACAGACCGAGAGCGGATCCTATTTCATACAAATTACTCACCTAAAAGGCTAATATCGGAAAGATTACAGGTAACATGCACGAGCGCACACAGCAAAAAAAAAAAAAAAAAAAAAAAAAAAAAAAAAAAAAAAAAAAACAATGGCTTTTTGACACAAGATGTGAATTCGAATCACAGTTCACTTACAAGCCACGGATATCTGTTAACATTTCCTAATTGCTCTGAAATGCCTCCTGAAACTTCATTTGCTGCATGCCCATATATATATATATATATATATATATATATATATATATATATATATATATATATATATATATATATATATGTATATGTATATTATATACTGTATCATCATCATCAACCATAACTAGTCCACTGCAGGACATATGCGTCAGACATGTTCTTCAATTCCAGTCTGTTTATGGTCTTTTAACGCCAGTCTACTGCATGCCAGCATATTTTCTTAGATCGTTAATCCACCGTCTTCTCTCCCTTCCTCTGCTTATTGTGCAATCTCAGGGACTCATTGTGTTATTCTTAATGTCCATCTATTATCTGTCATTCTCATTGTATGTCCTGCCTATGTCTATTTCTTTTTCTTACATGTTACAATATCATCTAGTTTAGTTTGCCCTCATATCCACGTTGCTCTTTTTCTGGCTCTTAGTCCTATTCCCATCATTGTCCTTTCCATAGCTCTTTAAGTTGTATCTATTTAATTTTCTGTTGCTTTAGCAAGGCTCCAATTTTTTTACACATAAGTTAATACTGGTAGGACCATCTCATTAAATACTTTTCTTTTTAGAAGAAGTGCTTTTTACATTTCATAATATCATTTCGTTTACCAAAAGCTCTCCATCCCATGTTTATCCTTCTTTTAATTTTGGTCTCATGTCCTGGGGAAACACACATTCGTATATTCATTAACAATCTCTGAAGGTTCGTCTATAACTCTTATATGTTGTCTCTGCATTTTAATTAAACATTATCTTAGCTTTACACTTATTCATTTTCAGTCCTACATTTCTACATTGTCTATCTCTCTCTCTCTCTCTCTCTCTCTCTCTCTCTCTCTCTCTCTCTCTCTCTCTCTCTCTCTCTTTATTTATATATATATACATATATATATGTATATATATATGTATATATATATATATATATATATATATATATATATATATATAGATATATATATATATATATATATATATATATATATATATATATATATATATATATATATATATATATATATATATATATATATATATATATATATATACAGAAGGCTATACCTTATTGCTACATTAAGTGGTCGGCTGCTTGATGCACTATCTCCAATGCCATTTATCAAAGACATCCTCTTCCAACAAACCTCTTTATCTCCATATCATCCTTCACTTTATCTCGCTATCTAATTCTATGCCTACATATTGATCTTACCCCCTCCTAACTTCCTCTTTACTATCTATCCTTAACATGCACCACACCATCTCAGCCATGACACTCTTTATCACCTTTATAATTTCTCCTACGTTTGCCATACTTTCCATCTTTCAAGCAGTGATATTCCCATAGTGTGTTTCTGTCAATCTTTGCTTTTTATTTTCGTACTAGAGCCCATGTTTTCGACCCATACATTAACACTGGACTTATTGCTGTACTATAGATCTTGACCTTTAGCTTTTCATATCACATACCACTCCTGCTACCTCTATCCATTTCCCCCACGCTGGTTTTATACTATTTTCAACCCCAGACTCACATCCTCGCTCCTGATTTACAGTAGATCCTAAGTATCAAAATTATTCCACATGTCGTATAACCGAGCCTCTACTTTCATGTATAGCTATTCCGTCCTTACCTTCCGTAATGGTCACCATAGCCTCAGTCTTATCCACATTTACCCTCAAACAACCCCTCTCCAAAGTCTCCTACCGGTCTGCAACCCTTCTCTGTAAGTGGTAATTACCAAACCAACTTCCACAATTCTTCATTTCTGATCTCTTCACTTAACACATCCATGAGCACCACAATTAAAAACGAGCTCAATGCTGACCCCTGGTGTAATCAAACACTATCTTCAAATGTTTCTGTTTACCCAACTCCTGTTATGAATTTTGTCTTTGTTCTTTTGTTTATCATCTCAACCATTCTAACCAACTTCTCTGGCACTTTCCTCTTCAAGTACCAAGACATTACTTCTCTTGGTATTGTTATAAGCCTTCTCTGGATTTACAAAAGAGCAGAAGAGGTTCTAGTTGCCCTTTAGTCACTTTTTTCTGTAGCTGCCTTAATATAAAGATGGCATCCATAATCCCTCACGCCCACAATGAATTCAAACTGCTGTTACCCAGTCTTTACAATCTCTCTTAAGCTCTCATCTAGTACACTCCCAAAAACTTGGAAACCATGCTCTGTTAGTTTAATTCCCCTGTAGTTACCACATTCCGTGACATCACCTTTCTCCTTAAATATATATACCATTAAATTCTCCTCCCAGTCTTTAGGCATTATTTTCACCTTCCACAACATTCTTCATAGATTCAGCATCAATTCTTCCTCCTCTGTAGATATTATCTCAACCATTTCAATTTGAAACTCTGATGGACTGGTGCTTTACCATTTTTCATTATACTCCATCCTTGCTTTAATTTTGTATTCTATATCTGGCCCTTCCACCCTTTGTGCTTCTCCTAGCTCCTGTCTCTTATTTCCAGTGATCAATAGTAATTCAAAATATTCTCTCCATCTCCTCTTATTGTCTCCATCCCCATGTAATATATTTCCATCTCTATCCTTGATAACTCCCAGTTACCCCAAATCCTATCTTTGGCTTTTCCTTAAATTTGAAATCTTACAAATGCCCCTTTCCCCTTTCTTGTTCCTTACCATTGTATTCAATTAATCTACTGCTCATTCAACAGCTATACCTACTTTCCTCCACAAATCACTTTCATTTTCTCTGTATTGTAGAATGAAAAAATGGATAATGAATACAACATGAAGTTACTAAAGTTTGGCTATGATATAGTTCTCATATAAGTCAATCATGAAAAACCGTCAAGACTTTGGAGAGAGTGTGAAAATGTTTGTCTGAATATAAGCAAGAATAAAGTGGTCAATATAAATTAAAACTTGTAATAATTTTTAGTTGATAGTTAGAATGTATGTGGGAAGAATATAAATGGAAGATTCTTATAAATCTTTGGAGTAGATGGTGTCATGATGAGTAAAAAATTGTGTAAACAACTGAATAGATGAACTAAGGAAGGTAACAGGGTATGTGCCTGATATTAAAAGGAAAGTTGATCTCTAAGGTAGTTAAGCTTTCAATTCATGATAGACTAATGAGTCAGTCCTCATGTACAAAAGGAGAATGAAGAAATATGGAGTCTTTAGATTATTAGTTTGAGTATCATATGATTCATACAAAGTTATATAAAGAAGGGAAAGGTGGAGAGATGAAAAATGGATTACAAATGTTAGCATAAGTTAGAGGATAGATCAAAGAGTTTTAATATGGTTCAATTATGTGGAACAAACGGATCATGATATGTCTGGGAGGAGTTTATAATCTAAAAGTAAGAGGCCGACGTAAAAGATGATAGTTTTGATATTTGCCAAAGAAGAAACATTGCAAATGAAGGATCCAGAACATCCTAGAAGCGAAAGAGTACAGCCTTCTATATAGGCCAAGTGATCTTCCAGGATTCAGAAATCAAATCGTAAGTATCCTCTTAGGAGATAATCCTTGAAAAAAGGAAAATTATATATATATATATATATATATATATATATATATATATATATATATATATATGTATGTATATATATATATATATATATATATATATATATATATATATATATATATATATATATATATATATATATATATATATATATATATATATATATATATATATATATATATATATATATATATATATATATATATATATATATATATTATATATATATATATATATATATATATATATTTATATATCTATATATATATATATATATATATATATATATATATATATATATATATATATATATATATACATATATATACACAAACAGTATATCCCTTACTGAGTGGGGATGCCTTAACAAGGGGAAGGGGTTTGCAGATCATAATGATCAGCAAAGCTATACTAGTCACGGCCATCCATACTAGGTTGGTTTCCTGTGAATGGTCAGACAAAAATCTCCCACCATCACTAATCCACAGTGGCTAGCGTAGTGATGAAAACTACCCAAAACCCAGACATGTATATCACAACCCTATCTCGAACTCCGTTCCCGAGCAGCAGTGGAACAACTGCCCAAGGTGGTGGGCAACTACATTCCACTGCAGATGATACTAAAATCTCTGGATTAGAACAGATCACCTTTTGAAACTGAACCTTGCAACATACAGCGTCAGGACCTTGTCTATGGAAGAAGATCTTGCTGTGTTACTAGAATAGCTGAAAAAAATAAATTTGTATGTAATAAGATTAAATGAAATTAGAAGAACTGGTGAATCTTCTATACAGAAGGTCATATATTTTGCTTCAGAGGAAATGAAAGGAACAAAGAAAAGGGAGTGAGTTTTCATATAAAAAAAATTGGCAGGTTACAGAGAAGAATTGCAGGATTAATTATCAAATTAAATAAGAAGTATAGGTCTTTTTTTCATCTTCCAATCCCACGCTTTCCCAGATGATGAGTCCACGATATAATTCAAATGTATGCACCAACAACACCCCATACAGAGGAAGAAATAGAAAATTTTTCTGAAGATCTGGAGATAACTATGAAAAAAACATAAGACTCATTTTACATTTGTTTTGGGTACTTTCAGTGCTGAAGTAGGTCAGAAGAAGAGAAGACAATCAGTAGTAGGTAAATTTGGAGTAAGCGCCACACAAGGAATGAAAGAGGAGACATGCTTGTAGAATTTGCAGAAAGAAACAATCTTAAAATCATGAACACCTTTTTTAAAAAGGATAAAAAAAAAGAGAATTGAAAAATGAAAAATATTCTATTCTCAGTTAAAACGTCAATTTAGTTGAAGTTGTAACAGTGTTAAAAAAGTTACAAGTCAAGCGATCATAGAATGGTGAGAAGCAAATTTGTTTAGATCTAAGAGAAAAAATAATTTTAGAAAATAAACACTCCTGTAATAAGAGAAATATTTCATGAGTTTAGTCTAACAATACAAAATAGGTACTCCCAGCTACATGATAAAGTGAAAGCAAGTAAAGCACAAATGAACAGTAATTTAACAAAATTTTTGTTGAAATCAGCACAAGAGATAGGTGGAAAAGTTCCTAAACAAGATCAAGAAAAACTACCAGAAAAGACTAAAAATTTGAGAAAAAAAAAAAAAAAGATTGGAAATGAGGGTAAAATCCAAAGATAAAACAAAATTATCAGAGCTACCCAAAACAATAAACAATGTGTGAAGCGCCAGTTCGATGATAACTTAGAGGCAAGGTGAATGCAACTAAACTTTATTAAATAGTCATTGAGTATCTATACAGCGCCTTGCAAACAAGAACGTCACAAAAATGCAAACAAAACTAGAGATGAACTATCAAATTTCTCCAGGTTGGTTTATTAACAGTGCACGAAAGAGCAAGTGATAAAATAACAATCAAAATCGTTAGTGTACGAGCGTGTATGAAACACGTGTGGTACATGGTTCCCCCTAAAAATTACATACATGTGAAATAAGTGGCCCTGCTCCTGAGAGGCATACCTTAGACGGGTCATCTGGCAGAAGATATGCAGGTTTTAGACTATCATTGGAGACCCAGTCTTCTTTGCCATGCATCTTAAGCAAGAATGCTTTCGGCATATGACGGATCACGAGGAAATGGCCCATGTATGGGGGCATTAACTGTGGCTGCTACTGTCTTTGCGCAGGAAAACGTGGGTTGCTGAGTGCAGATCTGTCGGTATATGATGCTTAGCTTGAGGTTGGTAAGTCTGGTGGCATGGAGTAAATTTTCCCACAGCGTGATGTAGGCACTGCAGATTGTCGGAAGAGGTTGCAGACAGAAAACATTCGGCAGGGATGACCAACGGGTCACCATATACCATTTCAGCTGACGAGATATCCAGGGTATCTTTAGGAGTGGCCCTTAGTCCCAGGAGGACCCATGGAATCTGGGTAAACCAGTCGGAGTTCTTGCAACGGAACATCAAAGCTGCTTTGATGGTGCAATGAAAACAATCAACCATTCCGTTGGCAGCAGGGTTGTATGTGGTTGTCTGATGAAGGGTGATTCCCAGGAGATTGGCTAATAATGTCCACAATTGAGAGGTGAAAGTGCTACCCTTATCAGAAGTAATATCCTCAGAGATACCAAATCTGGCTATCCATCCACAGACTATGGAAGATGTACGCGAAGAGGACATTGTTGTTACCATGGGAATAGCTTCTGGCCAACGAGTGGAGCGGCCAATGGCTGTTAACAGGTAATAATGTCCTGAGGTTGAGGGGAGGTACTCACTCTTGAATCTGTGTGTTGATGTACTTTTGAGGTTTGGCATGAAGTACAGGCGGGGACCCAATCTTTAGCATCCTTACTAATGCCATGCCAAATGAACACCTGTCGGTGCATGGGAGCAGATATCAATGTCTAGGTCTACCAGTACAGATGTCACAGAGGAGAGTGGCATTGGAGTCGTCGAGAGGGACATCCTCCCAACAGAGGGATGTACAGGATATCCTACTTGCTTGGTACTCTGGATCTTTTCATTGGGTTTCTGCCCAGGCGTTGTAATCTAATCCCAGGTGAATGGTGGCCAATGTGTTTCTTGACAGGGCTTTGGCAACGGGATTCATTTTCCCAGGGACGCGTTAAAGGGTACAATTGTATCTAGCCACTGTGGAGGGATGTTGCTGTTGGCGGGCGGACCAGGCAATGGAATTTCGAGTAAAGTCATGCACCAGAGGTATGTGGTCCGTGTGAATGACGAAAGGCGTACCTTCCAAGAAGTGGCGAAAGTGACGGACAGCCAAGGGCACCTCCAGCAGTCTGCGGACGAAGGTAGAGTAGCCAGATTCTGCCTTGGACAGTCTTCTACTGAAGAATGCCAATAGGCAGGTCCAACTGTTGACCACCTGCTTGAGTACTGCCCCAATAGCAACGTAGCTGGTATCGGTGGAGAAAAGGAGAGGTGCACGTGGCACAGGAAAAGTGAGAGCAGCAGTGGGTATTCATTGCATTGTAGAATACCACTTCAGGTCTTTGGCTTGCCCTTGAGAAAGGCGTAGAGGGGAGCAAGAGTAAAGGCGATGGCTGGCAGGAACTGGTGAAAATAGTTGACCATACCCAAGAATTCTTGCAGTGCTTTGATGGTCAAGGGCATGGGGAAGTTCTGAATGACTGTTCTTTTTTCAGGGATTAGTGATGCAGTGCCCTAGGAACAATACTTCATTAGCACCAAAGGTATACCAGTCGTACCGGACTGCAAGGCCGTTCTGTTGTAGGAAGTCGAGCACGATGCGTAGATGACGGAGGTGTTCCTTTTTGGGGGAAAAGAACACAAGTATGTCATCCATGTAACATACACAGAAGGGAAGGTCCCCTAAGATGCCGTCCATAAGACGTTGAAAAGTGGCCCCAGCACTACGAAAGCCAAAACAGGAGCAATTAAAAGTGTGTGTACAGACAGGGTGGTAATGGCAGTCTTGGCGATGTCTTCTGGGTTCACAAGCATCTGATAATACCCCTTCAGGAGGTTGAGCGTGGAGAAAACCTTCTCTTTGTGCAAGTAGGTTGAGTGGGCACTGTTTGGTAGGGGGAAGTGATCAGGTTCTGTCTGCTCGTTCAGGTGCCTGTAAT
>NC_090740.1:33041981-33094481 GCF_036898095.1 Palaemon carinicauda
AAGGTAGAGATCTCTAACTTAAGACTGTGGAAGACCATGATTCAGAGACTCTGGCACTACCCAACACTAGTGAACAATGGTTTAATTTCGAAGTGTCATTTCACAAGAGTTGCTGCTTACCATAGCAAGAGAGTCTCTTTTACCCTTACCAAGTGGAAAGTAGCCACTGAATAATTACTGTGCAGTAGCCGTATGAAGAAGAATTTTTCGGTTATCTTGGTGTTGCCAGGTAGATAAGGAAAGAGGAGTAAAGAATAGGCCAGAATATTAGGTGTATGTGTAGGCAAAGGAAAAATGAGTGATAATCAGAGTTGGATCCAATGTAATACTATCTGGCTTGTCAAAGGACCCAAAAACTCTTTAGCGATAGTATCTCAACGGGTGGCTATTGCCTACTACCTTTATCAGATATTTATTTAAGAGGTTTAATCTAATTATTATCAGAAACAATTACAAGGTATTGTCAGTTGCGCATCCTTCCTACCCAAAATTTTAACTGGCATTGTTTCCCCTTTTTATTGCAACTTTACATTTGAGAAATATAACGGTCTATCTCGTCTTGAACTACACAAATAAAGGGTGTATTGAGTTTTTCGAGGTTTGGGGACTTATCTATTCCGAGGTAATGTTCTAATTATATCTTTCTGCGATGTTCTCAGTGTTATTCTCATTTAAATCTATTCCTCATCTGAATATTAATGGATAGCTCAGTCATTCAATTAGCTCATTGGACATGCTGAGTATGATTTTTCATACGACTGACCATCCTTTATATCCAGATCTTCTGACTAGAATTCAGTGGTATTCACTAATTTCTTCAGGAGAGCCAAAAGTTTGGGACATACTCAGAGTGCGAGCCACATAAGCTATAAGGATATATATATATATATATATATATATATATATATATATATATATATATATATATATATATATATATATATATAAATATATACACATATATACATATATATATATATATATATATATATATATATATATATATATATATATATATATATATATATATGATAAATTTTACACATTTAAACGTCTTTTTCATATTTCAAATAAGCCATATATTTTAATACATTAAAGTCTGGATTCTCTTAACGACCTCGGGATTAGTGCCCCAGGCAAAATCACTCAAAGACTATAGTATCTGATCGGCTGGGTTTCGAACCCTGGTCCAGGATACTTGTATAACAGTGACCTTACCACTGCTCGAAACCCGGCAGGTCAGATACTGTAATCTTTGAGTGATTTTGCCTGGGCCTCTGATCCCGAGCTTGTTAAGAGAATCCAGACTTTAACGTATTAAAATATATGGCTTATTTAAATATATATATATATATATGTATATATATATATATATATATATATATATATATATATATATGTGTGTGTGTGTGTGTGTGTGTGTGTGTAAAATATGTGTTCGTGTGTGGGAGCTAAACTTATTATCCAAAGACACATATTTATAAAATAAAACTAGTGACCAACCTTATTATCAAATGAATAATATTAAAATTGTTGGCTTTACTAATATAAAAGTTAATATGTTTATGGTACCTTCATTTAATGTTGGAATGACCAGAAATGACCAAGCTGTTTCTTCACTTTCTCCAAGCTGTACTTGTAATTTGTCCCAGCTATTCTTGTTAGGATATTCAAATGTTTATTACTGACTTCATTTCTCTGTTTCCTCTTCGCAATATTTATTGTTACAAATGTAGAGTATGTACGTACAAAATAGGACATCACTTTAAGCACAGACTGCTTCAAAACTGGGTATTATATATCACTGACAGTATGCCAGAAATTTTCCTCATCTGACTTTAAGATCGCCTTTAGCGTTTTATTTGCCTACATTTCAACGATCTAAACACACAAAATAATGATCGGGTCAAAGTTTAGCTGGTATAGAACTCATGGTTGAAACATATACATTAAATGGGGTTTCAATAAAAGAGAATAAGTCCTTGTTCTTCATTGCCTCAAACTCCCTTCCCAATTCTTTCTATACATTCATGATATTGACATAGCTGAAACTTTGTAACATTTCTGGATTGCCAAGTGTGGCTTTCTTAAGGTTTGAAAAATGTACAAATTGTCTGTCAGGTATGAAAAGTGATGTGATCTTGTTTTGAAATGCTGTGACTCCACCTAGCATTGCAGCTGCTAATTGCCTATCTCCTGTAACTTTAATTCTAGTGCATTCAGGTGGCAGGCGAGATCAGTTAGGAAAGACATTTTCTTTATCCCCTCAGGATTCTCAAGTTCAGGTTCAACTTTTCCTTTGCTTGCAGTGATCTCACGAATTTGAGGCAGGAGACTCAAGAATCGTTCAAGCACTCTGCCTCGAGATAACCACCTCACTTCATTAAGCATCACTAAATCTCCATACTCTCCGTCATATTCAGTTCACGAAATTGACGATGATTCAATGTCCTTGAATAAAAAATTACCACCCGAACAACCAGCTGCATTACATTTTGAAGTTCACAATCTTTGGATTTTGTCACAAGTGCCTATTAGTGAATTATACAATAGAATATGGCAAAATTTGGAATTTCCTTTTCCTTCCTCATTAATAGAATGAGACCCTTTTCTTTGCCTCTCATGTTTCGAAAACCAGCAGAACACACACAGACCATGTTAGACCATTTCAGGTTATTGTCAGTAAAAAACCCAAATATTCCCAGAATAAGTGTTCTTTTGGAAACCGTACCCAAATACATATCAGTGCAGCATCACAAATATCTGTGTTTTCGTTCAATGCCATGCTAAATCATTAAAAAGCTATCAGATTACCGATTTCTTCAGTCCTCGTCATTATGGTTGTGCCTGATATGATTTGTTTGAAAATTGCATCTTTATTATTAAAACCACAATACGTTTTCTCTGCTGAGGCCAAAACACATTCTTTAACAATCTCTGCATCTATCTGTAAAAGGTTTCTTATGTTTGGCCAAGATCCGTGCAATCATATGTTGCCTCTGTCAAATTCTCTGCAACATTTGAAAAGTAATGAATTGCCAGTGCCACTATATTCTGTTCATTTTCATCTGGCCTAAAGAAATAAACATTAAGATCCCGATTATTCAGTAATGGTTACTTGAAAGTCAATGACTCTTTGGTATGAGGTAAAAATACGGCTCCCCACTTACTATTTCATTTTCATTTTTTTTAAGTGAATTCAATTTCATGTAAGCCTGATAGAGTAATCGATATTTTAGAGTTCATATTTTTAGCCAGATGAACCTATTC
Source organism: Palaemon carinicauda (assembly GCF_036898095.1). NCBI lineage: Eukaryota > Metazoa > Arthropoda > Malacostraca > Decapoda > Palaemonidae > Palaemon > Palaemon carinicauda. The sequence goes on from NC_090740.1 coordinate 33,045,252, forward strand.
CTATTACCAATCTTAATAAAATACGAGTGATACGACAAAAGGATGAAATTTATATGTAGTACTTTGGAATTTTTCTTTGGTCACTGATGAATTCTCTCCATTTCTCTTTCTTTCCTGCGAGCCGCCAATCTGGTCATTGAGAGCCGCCAATGGCTCGCGAGCCGCGCAATGAAGACCACTCACTAGATCATTCCTCGGTATTTCGTATGCATTCAATAATAAACATCTTATCATTTCTTTCTCAAGGCCCCAATAATTCACAATATTCTAAAAAAAAATATTACAGCTGTGATAAAATTAATAGAAATCAGGGTTTCCTGGATTGTCTTTAACTTGGTTAAAAACCTTCGAAGCTCCATAAAAATTCTGGACGTCAACTCATCTCATACCTTAAACTAGTAATTAGGAAATTTAAAAGTAATAAAGCTTATCAAACTGAGGAGGTAGAAAAGTTGTTATTCATTAATGCTATTTGAATTTTCAATAATATTTCACATCTTCATACAATCATAAACAATCTGAATAAATTTTAATTTGATGAGTCTTTACAAATGTTAATACAGCAAAAACATCAAGATTTTTATAACATTATATTTTGTAGGACAAAGCATAATTTCCTGGTTCTCCTACAAAATGTAAATGTAAACAAGAACATCGACATTGCTACACATTCAATTCAGGTTTTATTGATGTTCTTATAGTATTAAAGTGCATCATGAACAAATATGAAACTGCGCAATGTCCTATATAATTTCCAAACACCCATAGGCATCCCGAATCTGTCACTCATTTTTGATAATTTATCCGTTCGTAAGAAACAAAACCAAATACTCTTGATTTGTATAAGGACCCTAAAAATTCAGGTGCTATCAAAGGCACTCTGAATACCTGACATTTTTAACTGGAATATAAAAGTATTCCAAATCGGGTAGCTGAATCAGTAGAACCTCAGAAAGTTAAAAGTTGCAGCAAATGTTTTTATGTTGAACAGGCTGGCATAAGTCCTTTTATAGTTTATATATGAAATATCTGTTTGAATGTTGTTAATGTTTTAAAAATATTCTATTTTAATTGTTCATTACCTCTTATATCGTTTATTTATTTCCTTTTTTCCTTTCCTCACTGGGCTATTTTTCCCTGTTGGAGCCTTTGGGCATATAGTATCTTGCTTTCCCAACTAGGGTTATAGCTTAGCTAATAATAATAATAATAATAATAATAATAATAATAATAATAATAATAATAATAATAATACCCGAGTATAAACCTAAAAAGCTTTTGGAAATCATGACATATCTCTAAAATCTTGTTTATCCAAAATGAATGATAAATTTGGCAATAAAAGTCAAATTCGCCTAACAATTCCCTTTTTTTTTTTTGTCCAAAAAACTTATATCATAAAGATTTGATAAGTTACAGATTCTTCGAAAAATAGACTAAAATACCCTGACCCTGCCAGAGGGTCTGCTGAAACTTGATCCAATAGAAATTGTAGATTCATCAAAGTGTCCTTCGTAAATAAAACCACCAGTAGTAAAACACTTGCTTTTTATAATCTTTTTTATAAACTCATGAAGCACGGCCTTCAGTGTAACATGCTGGTCATCGTTAAGACTTTCCGTAATAGGAAAAGGCGTTCCCAGCACAGCTTGCTTATTGACAAGCACTGGTGATATTTAAATATTCTTTACATATCTCTTTTACACTTTCTTACATTCGACTTTTATTTGCGTTAACTTACAGATTTTTACTTAGAGACTATATAACGATTAAGTCAGTAATCATATCAATACAAACTTTCAGGATGACCATCTCATTCGTGTTGATACTTTTCATTCCTGACTTGAAAATAATTTAGAAAATAAAGACGTCCTTTGACTGTTGAAATAAGGAAATACCTCATTTATATTATTGGGATCAGGATGGCCAGCATCATCATCATACATCCCGATCCTATGCCCCCTGGATCGGAAATGATGGCATTGACCGTTTAGCTAAAGCCTCTAAATCGTAAAATAATGAATGTAATCGGTTGGGAATAATCAGAACATGCGAACTCCAGACTTTTTCTTGATCTCACTCCTTTCGTTCTCTCGCTCCCAGACATGATCTATACATTCTTGGATGGATAGTTGAACGTCCATACTCTAGTGATACATACTGTGCGTCATATTCTTTTCATATACAAACCTACCATATGATTACAAGCAAAGTAATATGATATAATAAATTGGCCTGGTTTCAAAGTATAATAATAAACTACAGAGGTTAGTTTAAAATTAGCAAGAATAATGAATAGATTTAGTATTTCTTATGAGATATTACTGATAGAGCTCTGGGATCCTTTGACTGGTCAGACAGCACTACATTGAATCCTTCTCTCTGGTTACGGTTTATTTTTCTTCTACCTACATATACACTGAATAGTCTGGCCTATTCTTATAATATCCTCCTCTGTCCTCATACACCTGACAACTCTAAGATTACCAAACAATTCTTCTCTCAATTGGTTAACTACTGCACTATAATTGTTCAGTGGCCACTTTCCTCTTGGTGAGGGAAGAAGAGGCTCTTTAGGTATAGTAAGCAGCTCTTCTAGGACACTCCAAAATCAAACCATTGTTCTCTAGTCTTGGGTAGTGCCATAGCCTCTGTACCATGGTCTTACACTGTCTTGGGTTAGAGTTCTCTTGCTTTATTTCTCTTCCTCTTGTTTTGTTAAAGTTTTTATAGTAAATATAGGAAATATTTATTTTAATGTTGTTACTGTTCTTAAATATTTAATTTTTCCAGGTTCCCTTTCTTCACTGGGCTATTTTCCCTGTTGGAGCCCCTGGGCTTATAGCATCCTGCTTTTCACACTAGTATTGTAGCTTAGCAAGTCATAATAATAATAATAATAATAATAATAATAATAATAATAATAATAATGATGATGATGACGATGATGATGATGATATACATGTCTGCCATGGAATACGAAATCATGTACTAAAATAGTTACTGTACATTACACTGGATATTAGACTTCCGCTTGTTTACCTGCATTGAGTTACGCTAGTTTCTTCAAGGCAAAATGCGAACGTGCCCAGTAACTGACAGCAGTTCGAGAAAAAGTTAAATTCTGCGAGAAAATTGTCTTTTTATTCTAATAAGATTACATAACATTTGAAAATAAAGAAAAATATAAGAGCTTATTTTAACTATAAAAAACATCTTTTTGAATATTTTCTATTTACAGCAGAGTAATGTTCAAGCAATCGATATATACGGTAGTTCTAATACAGAAATAGAAAAAGGAAGAGGCTGTAAGAAAACATTGAAGGTAATAAAATGATACTAAAAGTACACTACTATATCTTTTGGAATTTATTATAAATGAAACATATGTAAAATGACGTTTGTACTGAACATAAACTTCAAATTATTATTAATCTTAATATTAGTATTATTATGATTATCATTAGTACCATCATCATCATTAGCATTTTCATTCTAATTTCTACCTATCTTACTGCTATTTCTGAAGCTATGCCATAAAATCTTAGTTCCAGTAAGTTGCGGTAATAGTAATAATAGAAGTATTGGTGTGAATGTCAGGCAGATGATTATTACCAGATTACTAATATCAGAAGAATCGTTAGTTGGCCTAACTCACGCCTGAGTTGAGGTGGCTCCAGAAAACCCCCTCCTTAAGTCTGTTATTGTCTTTTATTAAATTTGATATATGGAGATTTCGATCCCTCACAGACTCACCGTCTTTAGGACATGACACAGTTGATGGTTGCTCAGAGAGAAACCTTAATTGCAACCCATGCGATATTTGTAACCCCCCCCCCCCCCCTCTCTCTCTCTCTCTCTCTCTCTCTCTCTCTCTCTCTCTCTCTCTCTTATACGAAATTTAAAAAAAACTGTGCTCTCGCTTACTTAACAAAGTTTCCATTACCCATTGACTTTTTATATATCTGTTAATAATTTCAATGTGGTATTCTCGTCACCTTGAAGTAAAAAGCAACAAGTGGTTTCTAAATAAATAAACTTCAGGAAAGAAAGAAAAAAACTATCAGCAGTTTGTTTGAGAGAGTATATAAGAATTATAATAAGGCTTTATGACATCAATCAAAATAATTACTGTGCAGACTATTCACTTACAAAAATAAATCGAATGTGAAACAACTCACTGTCACAGTCATTTGAAGAAAAAGGCAACCTCACAAAAAATCCCCTCCAACCTTATTGCCTGATATAACCTCATCATTGAACGTCACTTAAAAGCTGATATCTTAAAACCCCCCTTTAACCCAACCTTTTACCCGTTTCCTAACCCTCCCCTAACCCTATTCCAGACCCCTCCAACCTCCCAACAACTCATTGGCTATTTATCTCCTGCCCCTCCCCTCTTAATCCGGAATTTCCATTGAAACCTGTCTTTATACGTTTTGTTTTTTTATGAAATTACGACAAACATTTATCGAAAACCGGCCATATGAAGAGATAGAACATTAGCTCTGCAGGTTTCATTGCGTTTGTATTTATCGAAAAGCTATTGTTTGTTTTGATCATATGATATGCATACATTTATAGACTAATAATGTCTCAGTTAGTAATTGACAGTCACAGAGTACTGCGTTTTTGCTGCACTTCTTACATCATCATTAACCTTGGGATAGAGAGATTTTTCTGCAACTTCAAACAATACATCTAATGAGTGGACATCACATGCCTTGCATTTCCTACAACATAATATAAATTTATGTTTGTGACAAATATACTCTTTATAAAGTATATGGGTATTCATTATGATTCTGATGTCTTGTCTCCTCCTCTCTTCCTCTTAATCAGTGACCTCACTAGTCTACCATGTCTATCCATACTTCTGTGATTATTAAATCCTCCACGTTCCGTCTTCTTTCACCTTTCCACCCTGTTACGGAATTGCCTTTACTTCAATTAGCGAGGGAATTTAGAGCGTAGCTTGACAAGAATCCAGTAGCTTTGTGAAGTACAGTGCCTTTTCATGTGTATATTATTATTTATTTCTTCTACAATTTCTTTGGACGGAAATTCAATTGAGCTTATTACTTCGACCAACATTTTCTGCGTTCAGGTTACCTCTGGCTTTTTTTTTTTTTTTTTTTTAATTAATCACATTCCAACTGATAAAACTGGTCTTTATAAAAAGGTTTTCATATATACATGAAAAAATGCCTTTTCTTATAATAGTCACAAGAGTACATTGGCCAAATAGGTACCTGTTTGAACTATTGCTCTTCCAATTAGAGTATTTTACACTGTATTATCCGACAACATGAGTGAGCTACAGGTATTTCCTCTTATCGATGAGCTTTTCACTGAAACGGAAGAGGTCTTCTCTGTTCATTTTCACTCCTAACATTTTGTCTTCCATTCCGATGGAAATAAAGATAAAATTATCTGTATATGCACTTATATATAATATATGTGCACACAAATATATGTATAGCGATATATATATATATATATATATATATATATATATATATATATATATATATATATATATATATATATACATATATAGGCAACTATCCTAATGTGCATTAAAGTTTACGCATTCTGAGTTTATTTAGCAATAATGAAACAGAAACTAATTCTTATAAAAACTGCTGAAGGTAACACCATGCAGTTGTCAAAAGGAGCCACTTGAAAATGGTAACCGACATTGGAAATTAATAAATTATCCTTGAATGATGACACAAATATCAAGATCTTATTTTATTTACTAATCATGACGATGCCTAAAGATACAACGCTTTTCACATCAACATATATTGGTTAGAATGGCACACTATACATTTTATTCCTCTATACATATGGAATTATCTTCAAATAAATATTTACAACATTCGATCGTAAATGTTGAGGTTCTGGCAGCTTCTTAAACATATCTATTATAGATTCAATATCTTATGAACAATTTGCAATAATAATAATTATAATTGTGAAATGTTTATGTAACCACATGAAAATCTTACCGTCTTCCGTCATAATTATGCAAAAGAAGAACAGACTAAACACTACATTCCACTAACAGTGGAGATCACAAAAATAGGAACTCATTCATAATAACCATAATTACACGGAAGATAACATAAAGATGATGCTTACACAACTAGATTTGACTTAAGAAAATATAGCTTTTATAATATCACTAGCAATCAGACGCCGAAGAATTCTGTAAATAACAGTCCCAAAAGGGAATAATATCAAACTTATTTTTTTTTATATCAATGCCATATTCAATCTAAAAAAATCCTCATGGTTTATCCAAGAGTAAATATAAACGCAGGTCGCTCTTTATGTCATTAATACAAAATAATAATAATAATAATAATAATAATAATAATAATAATAATAATAATAATGGTTATAAAATAATAACTTTGTCAAAAGATCAAGTGTTGTTCAGTAACATATTTATTACATTAGAGAACGTTTGCTAATTATTACATAAAGAAAAAAAAAACACTATAGGGTCTCCTAATAAAAAAAGAAGTCATATTTTTCGTTTTTATAAAATAGAAACAAACTACCAATAAAAAACTCTTGAGCAAAAAAGAGAGAGAAAAGTGAGCGTCCATAAACCACGCCATTCCTCATGTAATGACACCTTTTGACCAAACAGTCGAATGGGCACCGATGGACAATAATAACAATAATACAGCGAAGATGGGGATAGAGGAAGAAAGGTAGAAGGGGGGGGGGGGGGAGGCAAGTCACATTGGTGAGGATGGAACTGAATAAGGGGAGGGGGAGGAGGAAGAGGGAGAAGAAAATGGAAGAAAATTCGTCCTGAATACAGTTACAAGAGGAAGATATAAAATCTATGCATTCCGAGGTTTCATTTAGATAGATGAAGGGAGAGAGAGAGAGAGAGAGAGAGAGAGAGAGAGAGAGAGAGAGAGAGAGAGAGAGAGAGATAAGATAAAAGGTAAAGAGTCATGAAGAATATTGGTGAGAGAGAGAGAGAGAGAGAGAGAGAGAGAGAGAGAGAGAGAGAGAGAGAGATAAAAGGTAAAGTCATGAGGAATATTGGTGAGGTAAGGATGAGAGAGAGAGAGAGAGAGAGAGAGAGATCAGATAAAAGGTTGAATCAGAAGTAAGTATGACAGAGAGAGAGAGAGAGAGAGAGAGAGAGAGAGAGAGTCTAAATCACATTGTTAGAGGAGAACAAAGCCTTCATTGAAGTCATGTCCGAGCGTAAGTGATCTATCATTAAATCTGTGTTACTGCGTTAGATCTGTGATCATTTCTGGGCGATCCGTGGGACTGCCCAGAAAGGGTTCGGTGGAGGGAAGATGACTGGAGGTGATCAAATGGTAGGAATGCATGAGGTGTGTGTAAGTATATACTGTATTTCAAAGAGAGAGAGAGAGAGAGAGAGAGAGAGAGAGAGATTTTAGGAGCGGAATGGTTAATAATATACTAAACATGGAAATAAAGGATCTTTGTAGTAAATGTTAATATATATATATATATATATATATATATATATATATATATATATATATATATATATATACATATATGCGTATATATATATATATATATATATATATATATATATATATATATATATATATATATATATATATGTGTGTGTGTGTGTGTGCATATAAGACGTATCAATAATCATACTATTTCCATTCATTCGATTGCACAGAAAACAATTACATGAGTATGCCAGAAGGCTTTCTGTAACATAAATTTAATCCTCCGTAGTTTATATAGACACATATTTTTCGTAAGAACGGTTTTTCAAAAAGACAGTCATTTTGATTCTTACCATGTTTTTCAAAAAGAATATAAATTGCTTTTAAAGACTATCTTGAACAGTGGACTTCATGAGACCAATAACTGTCATTTTTCATTGCTGCTATGTATTAGCAATAATAAATATTTCTATATAATATATAATAACTATCACCGTCAAAATTATTTGAAGTGAGAGAGAGAGAGAGAGAGAGAGAGAGAGAGAGAGAGAGAGATCCAGTTCAAGCACGTCATAAATTAATTCAGGATTAATTACTTCATTGTCGTAACTCAATGTTTTTTAGTTTTAGTATACTTTACTCATATACAATGATTTTCGTTCGCAAGTCTTGTTACCAAAAAATTCCAGTCATGCAAAGCTAAATTAATACAAAATTACAAATCATAAAAGGATGAATTACGGATAGCAACACTATTTTAGATTACCTGACAAACTGTGGTTAAAACATACCAAACATATAAAACAACAAAATAATCCAAAAAGTAGTTAAACAAGAACCTAATTTTTTCTATGTTTTATTGTTTTAGTTTTCAGTCAGTTTGGATCTAATATATAAATAGATACATACATACACAAATACAAACACACACACATATACTGTATATATATATATATATATATATATATATATATATATATATATATATATATATATATATATATATATATATATATATTACCTTTACAAAAAGAGAAAACATATTACACATCTTTGAAGAACATGATGGCATCTTGACCTATCATCTATTCTTTCATATGATCATTGTGCTCCCTATTCATCAAATCATTCAAAATCTTTTGTTAAATTGACAAAAAAAAAAAAAAAAAAAAAAAAAAAAAAAAAAACTCGGAACAGAGTATCCATGATTATGAACGAGAGTGTAGGAGAATAGTTTTGCGAAAATCTGTACTTGGGCCTGGCTAGAGAGCAAGAGAGAGTGGCTGTGCTGGGAGATATAAATGGAGTTGTTTGTAAGCTTGGAGTTCCTGGAGCAAATAAGATTGGATAGAGTCTTATGGAAATGTAGTTGGAAAGATTCCTGATTGTTTAAAAAGTTGATGGATCAACTGTAAGAAGAAGAGTTTCTGGAAGTATGCAAGTCTATTATGTGGGCGAAATAAAAGTCAGGGTCTATACAGTATCAAAATGAGGTGATATCTAATTTTATATGAGGAGGAAGTGAGAAGAGTATAAGGAAATAGATGAAGTGCAGTCTAGGGGTAAAGAAAGATATGGAACGGGATAGGGAAGTTTTTAACAAAGATTATGATGCGTCTTTAGTTATAAGAGGCTAGGAAAGAGTGATAAAATAAGGCTAATAGGATGAGGAGATGAAAGGGTTATGAAAATAAATATGATATAATTTAAAGTTGAGTTTCTGGGTGACTAGTAACTAAACCATGGTAAAGAAAGTGAATAAAAACTTAAGAATAAAAATCTAATTACCTTAAAGGGAAATAAATCTAAAAAGAAAAGTTTAATAACTTATTGATATCAAAATAAAAGATGCAGGTGAAGAGATATGGTCAGAAATTAATGCAATGACGTGTCAATGGACTAACTATACCATAAATATTCTTTTATATTGCAGTAAAAAGAGGAGAAATAGAACCTAGCAATGCTGGACTTGAAGGAGTTTAGTGTAAAGATAAAAGTGCTTGTAGAAAAAACTATTGTTCATTTCAAACATTGAATTGTGAGACTAAAGAGAGGAAGACACCAGGAGTTCGAGATTTTGAAAGTGCCATACTCTACGATAGTGGTAATCACATTCGTGAATGAATGATACAGGGGTTCCAAAATATGGGTAAGCTGAATATCTGTTCCATTGTATAAAGGTAAAAGTTATATAATTGGATATGAGTATTATATGGGCATAAAATTACTTAGTATATCAGAAAAGGTGCATGTTAAGATCTTGCTTGAGGTGGCATATGACCTGGTAAGGGAAGAATAGCGTGGGCCTAGAAAATGAAGAGGGTGTATGGATTAAGCAATTGGTAAGAAACAGTTGTGCAAGAAGTTTGAAGGAAATGGGAAAAAGTTGTATGTAGCAGACATGGAGAATGCAAGGTATAAATGACTGGATGTTCAAGACAAATCAATGTATATATAATGATAGTAAATTTTTGATAGAGCACGAAAGTAGGAGGATGACTACATGAATGTGAATGTTGGTCTGGAAAAAACGGTTTTATGTCTCCATCGGTATTCAATATTGTTTTAATGGAGTGATGTAACAGGTCAGAAAAGGGAAAGTGGATGCAGGTGTGAAGTAGTGGTATTTGAAGATGAGATATTTGAGGGATGTGAGATGGTTAATGTTTGAAGATGACGCTTAGCAACTAATGGGGGGCAATGAAGAAAAAACTTCAGAAACCGGAAGAAGAATTTGACAAAGTAAATCAGAAAGTTGAGAGTAAATTTCAGAAACTATAAAATAAGGAGATTATATAGAAAAATATGGAAGCTTGTGAATAGGAAAATAAAATAGGGATAAAAGAATAAAGAAAGGCAACAGAACGTGGCCAAATGATAGAGAAGTGAGTGAAGGGACAGTAAAAACTGAAGTAGTCAAGATAAACTGTGTGTAGTTCATGTGGTGTACAAGGAAATGTAAAGGTAAATACTGTAGATGAGGCAAGATAGTTAGCAAGGTAAAGGAGGGATCATAGTATTTTGAGTAAGTTTGGTCATGTGGAGGGTTTGAATTAAAATAGGTCAGTGAAAAATAGTGTATAATTCAGAAATATTAAATTGTAGAGGGAGGGTAATATACTATAAAAGACATTAGAAATGAAGGAGCTTGGCATCCAGGAAGTGCATCACCCTGTCGTCTGTTACTTCGTTTATTTATTGGATTTGTGAGCAACGTTACATAAAAAAAAAAACTATAGTACCGGTTCTGACCAAATTAGGTAGTCATGTTGAGTATGACTCTAGAATAAATCTGTAACATCTTAGGTAGACTACATCAAAGTAAAATTACGCAGCAGTACTTTGAAAATAACAGCAATGTTTAGAAAATGGTAAATATTTTGTTAGTTTACTTTTTGTATGTGTACAACATAACGCATAAACTACTGAACTAATTTTAACATGTGGGGTATGATCAAAGGACATACATTATATTTTTAAGATAATATATCGATGCACAAGTACACAGCAAAGTTAAGAGCAAGGTAAGGCTGCTTGGCATGGCGAAGGCATGCTCTCTACCGAGTACCCCTCTAGTTACGCATTTTCTTTTGTCCCTGTATGTTTTTATAAAAATATCCTGAAATCACGACACAAAATATCAACTACTTTTATTATTTTCTACCTTAAGGATAACTAAATTTATACAGAAAACTTAAGGCCGTTTAAAATTCCAAAATAGTATATAAACAAACATTACTGAAAAGGTATGACGAGAGAAAGAGAGAGAGGTGCTGAGACCATCGCCTTCCCACCTAAGACATGAAGAGTCTTGAACAGAATAGACGCCTGCATTAGCCATTAGCTATGCACCATAAGTATGGGTATTACCATCCGTGATGTTCGTTTATTACTTACCTATTACTCACCCCCAGTGTTGTGGCACTTAGAACAGACCCTCTACCCCTTCCTAACTGATCCCCAATCCATATCCCCTACGCCCATGCACACAGACACATCCACCATCGCTAAACCGCCCACCTGCAACCCCCTCTGAGTTTCCTCCCCCTCACAAAAAAAAAAAGGGAGTTGGGGGATTTCATACCAATATCTTGATTATTCCGACGTGCGCTTCCCGAGCGTCTCTTGTCTCACAATGGACTTGGTGGTACATTAAGTATCGCTGGGGTCGTTCCTTTTTTGCATTCCATTCCTTACCCCACTCTGCTCCGTTGTACACACGCACACATAAACACACACACGTATATACAGACACTCCTGCCAAATTACTGAATATATAATCAAGCCTTGTGATGAGCAAAATTTTGGTCCCCTGATCTTCAGTGCCTTTGTTCATTCCTTTATTTCTTTTTCTGTTTTTTTTTTTTGGGGGGGGGAAGGGTTACCTTATAATACCCTGAGAATTTTACTTCTATCAGTTTTTACTCTTTAATTGACAATCATTTTAAGGTCATATAAAAGTACCTATTCAAATTATATAAAAATAACAAGGTTTATAGAAATCTAGATGACTCATTAACTGTGCCATGTTTATAAAGAATCGTAACATGAGTTACGCAATCAATAATAAAAAAAAAGACACATTTTGATGAACACGTAGATAACAATAGTCTTAATGGAAGTGATTATATATATCACCTCAATTGAGATACCTAACCATGAACATAATCCATCTAATCCACATAAATCATATCAAGTTTATCAAATCAAAGATGATATGTCAGGCACGTCCCTGATCTGCCGTGAAGGTTAAACTTTTATCGTTGTTGTATAATGAAAAGGTTACTGTTCAGTAGCCGTAAGTTAAAGAAAGTTGTTGGAAAAGGTCATTAAAACGAAGTTCATACATAAGAAAACTAATAACATTTTAAAGGTTTAAAGGCCATTCATGAATGGCAAAGACAAGGGACCGCGACAATGCCTTAGAGACTGATAATATCTACATATGATACGCGGAAGAAGGCCCTTTCAAACGAAGGCTGAACCAGGGAGGGCTAAGTAATGGCTGCTGATGACTCAGCAGGTAGACCTATAGGCTCCCCAAAACCCTCTCCTTTGATCGCAAGGAGGATGAGGTACCAGACACTATAAGAAAGTAGCGAGCTTGAGAAGGTCTCGAACCCAAACGCTGATATTTGAATTATATCATGACCATTCCTTGAAAACTAATTCCAGACTAAAATATTTTGAGACTTTAATTCTCCTATGCCTCGAGTACTGTTCTTCAGCAACCGACTTTCATTTTAAATTTCTTATCTATGATCCTGATATCATTATCTGGCCCTATCGTTCAATTAGCCCCTCTGACATTTCTTTTAAAAAGAAAGAATTCAACTCGGTATTTTAGAAGTTTTGTTTTGGTTGTGACCAAATTGTGGTATCATTCTGATCAAATATCAAACTAGGTGCAAATTTCCTTTTAATTTACAACATATTGCCATGCGTTTGGTTTCGGAGTTTATATGTCACTTATAAGTTTAACACTGATATTTATTTCAGAATATTCTTTTGTTTCTCCCTCTTTTATAAGTTATTCTTTAGTTCCCCATTTCCTTTTCCCACTAGGTTGCTTTGGCTCGAATAATAATAATAATAATAATAATAATAATAATAATAATAATAATAATAATAATAATAATAATAATAATAATAATAATAATAATGATGATGATGATAACAGAAAAAAACAAGGAAAATCTCTTGAAACTACAGGAAAACTACTTTCATAAGAAACTAATATAAGAATGAAAATGTTAGCATAAATATGCAAATTGTGGATATTACCTGGATGTCAACATGAAATACGTGGTTGCTTGCTCAGAGAAATTAAAACTGAGCTTGCGAAGTGACTCTGTCAGCCATTAATCTGCACTCCATTTTCATCTCGTGCACTGTGTATGATGAGTTTATCTACATTTTCTTACTTTCTGCTGGAGTGTATTTATACTGCATGAATACACACACAGATATATATATATATATATATATATATATATATATATATATATATATATATATATATATATATATATATATATGTGTGTGTGTGTGTGTGTGTGTGTGTGTCACTGGCAGCAGGGTGGCGTATTGGGTTTAAGCCAATAAACAAGATGTCTCTTCAGCTTCTACTCTCGATGCCTGTCGGATGATCTTACTCGAATCAGTATGGACCTACAGGGATCACTTGCCTTAGACACATAGCCACTGCGCATCACAGGGAACTGGCTATCCTTTGATGAATTTACCCAATCAATCCTCTTTGGATTTAGTCAGTCTATGACTGGCAAATCCTAACTGAGGCCCTTAGCGTCAATAGGCGTAAAAGGAGATGATGATGATGATGATGATATATATATATATATATATATATATATATATATATATATATATATATATATATATATATATATATATAAGCATGCGTGTGCTCAAGTTCATGAATAGTCCCATAATTTAGAATAATAAACTCCTGCCAAAGAAAGCTGGAAAATATATCGTCGAGTATTTTCATGTGTTTACACATCTACCAGACCCAAAGGAAGCACGAAATACACAAACGCAATTAGAATTTTAATGTGTTTTGTTTTTCATGATTTCCAGTGGTGACATTCAGTTGATGAATAATTAATTTGACGATTTACTAATAACTGAACAAAGGTGAGAGACAGGTTTTAGTGACGTGACATTTGCAAGAGAGAGTAAACGGACCAGAATCCTTAAAGAGACTGGAATTATGGAAGAAAACAAGCTAAGATGTTTAAAATACACCAAAAGTTGATAGGATAACTTGTGAGATGTTATTGAAAATTGGTGATGAAGAGAATTTGTTGCTGACCAGCGTTTGAAAGTTATTTTGCAATGGAGGAAAGGTTATGATAAGAGAAGTAATGGCTTAGTAAGCATTATACGGCATACTTTTTTTTTATATTATCATAAGTGGCATATAGTAGATTTCTGAATGAGAAATGAGGGATGGTTGGACTGATAAATAATGATTAAGGTAGGTTTACGAAAAGAAGATTGTAGTTGGAGAATTTTGAAAGTAAACAGAATCTTATGATGGAATAGGCATAGGTGATGTAAAGTGTGTTGAGAATACATAGTATAGATAAGTTTTTGAAAGTAAGTAAAAGTTCCTTTGACGAAAATGGAGTGTTGAAATATGTATTGGAGAGCTAGGATTAATATGGTGGAAATAAATCCTGTACACGGTTTGCGTTGTCATCATATTGCTCAAAAATTTTTAAAGATGTGAGACGTCACAAAACGAACAGTGGATACAGTTACAGAATTGTGGTAAAAGTAAATGTGAAATATGGAGTATAGGCCTATGTGGTAACATCCCTTACTGGGGATCGACACACTGGGGTTCGAGTCCCGCTCAAACTCGTTAGTTACTTTGGTCACTCTAACCTCACAGACCTTGTGAGCTAAAGAGGGGTGGTTTGGGGAACCCTATAGATCTATCTGTTGAGTCATCAGAAGCCATTGCTTGGCCCTCCTTGGTCCTAGTTTGGGTGGAGAGTGGTCTTGGGTGCTGATCATATGTATATATGATCAGTTTCTAGGGCATTGCCCTGCTTGATAGGGCAATGTCACTGTCCCTTTCCTCTGTCATTCATGAGTGGCCTTTAAATCTTAATCCTTCAACAGTAAACTGATTGGGAACAGTGAAGACCCTCTACAAACTAGTAAAGTACTAAGTATTCTAAGTTAAATGTTAATGAAATAAGAGTTTATTTATATGTGTAAACAGAAACCAGAAAGACGGATCAATGAGTGGAAGAATGGTAGTAGCCAAGTCATAACATTATTCAAGATTAGTATAAAGAAAAAAGAAATGAAAAGATCATATGTGGAGAAAGAAAAGCAGCACCTTGTTTAGAAAAGACTGGGAGGCGACATGAAATGTCTATAGAAGCTATGATTTCAATGTATGAAGAGGCTGTTGAACCACCTATATTTCAAGTGCAAGTGAAGTACAAGCATTAACATCGAATGAATGATAAAATTTCAAAGCTGTTGAAATTAAAGGCTTATTTAGTATTTGCGGTGTAAAAACATTTGGTGGAGAAAAATAAATGATGATTGGTAATTATGCAGCATCCTCTGTTCAATGTAAATGTGGAAATACTTTGTAGACGTGGCAAAGAGTTTAGCATAATTGAAAAGAAGGTTCAGAATGATTTGACATGGTTCAGCCAAGTGGAGAGAAATTGGATAACAATGTTAGTGAAAAGACTATATAATTCAGAAGTGCTATGAGGTGAGGTAGGTGCAGAGAGCGGTAGAGATATGATTAGACAGATTATGAAAAAAAAAAAAAATTAGGTTTTGATTTCCATGAAGCACAAGAGGGCAAGTGACTAAACTTATTTTATCTTTTAATTTTTCTCCCTGACCATCTTCATTATCTCACCCCGTTTGTCCGTTAGTTTGTTTGTCTGTTTGTTGGGTACAATTTCCTGACCACAATTTTACTCATAGAGTGGTGAAATATTCAGGGATTAATTGCTATGTTGAGACGTGGAGGTGATTCTATTCTGAAAGTCCTAGTTTCACACAGACTTCATATACGCCTACGGTCAAAATTTATTCAAGGAAAAGCAAGCTGGTTTTGAAGAAATAAGCTGCCGTTGGGAATGTCTGCACTCTCAGAATGCTTTTCTAGTTATTATTATTGTTATTATAATAGTTATTATCATTATTAGATAAGCTACAACCCTAGTTGAAAAAAACAGGATGCTATAAGATAAAGGACTCCAACCGGGAAAAATAGCCCAGTTAGAAATGGAAACAAGGAAAAAAATGTAATGATGTAATGAATAATTAAAATCAAATATATTAAGAGCAGTAACAAGCATAAAATAGATCTTTCATATATAAACTATACAAACTTCCAAAAATCCCGAGGAAGTAAATAAATTAGAATATTGTGCCTGAGTGTACCCCTAAGGAAGGGAACTCTAGCCCAAAACAGTGAAAGACCATGGTCCAAGGGTATGGCACTACCCAAGACTAGGGAACAATGGTTTGATTTTGGAGTGTCCTTCTCCTAGAAGAGCTACTTACCATAGCTGAAGAGTCTATCCTACCCTCCCAAAGAGAAGAGTATCTACTGAACAATTACAGTGGAGTAGTTATCCCGTTGAGGGAAGTAGTGTTTAGTAATCTCAGTGTTATCAGGTGCATGAGGACAGATAAGTATGTGGAAAGAATAGACCAGACTATTCGGTGTATGTGTAGACAAAGGAAGTGAGATTTGTCATAGGGACCTTATAGATATTCGTTCTAACTCTATGAGCCACACAATATATACGTCAATTTTTCATTCTGTAAAACTGAACCCATCATTGCCTGTACTTTCATGCTGGAGGAAGAGTCGCATATAAAATGGTTCTGTCTGGAAATATCTGCCCGTTTTCAAGTTCAGTAATGAATAACATCTATACTCTTGTTTTGGGTGAAGTCATTACTATCAAAAGAACCAATGAATTCCCGGATCAGTACATAACAACATTTAGGCCATCAACCAGTACATTGGTTGTGTGGACAAAATTTCTATATAGAATGAGCATAATTAAGAAGGGAGGAAATTCTATTTACTGTTCAATGAAAGCTTTGATAATAATGGGTATCAGGTTAGTTAGAGGGCTCAACATTTCAATATTGTTCCATACATTGTTCCATAAGTATCTTATTAAGCACTGCCGCAGATTATTCAGGGGAAATTTAATTCTGTTCAGCAATTTGTCATTCCAAGGAACGGGAAGCTAAATATGATTATATTAAATCCACAGTAAATACTTCATCCGCTACATTGTAAATTAAGACATATGAAGCAACTTTGCTTCAACCCAAAATATGACATTCTATCAGCTGTTTCTCACTCCTTTATGGTTTCATATTTCTATTACATCCTAATTTGATTAGTGTGATTATTTTAGTGCAACAATAAGCTGATCATTTACGAAATAATTTCTGTTATTCTATTGAGTAAGTAATTTTTTCATGTATATCTTTCAAATTCTATCACGAGGATTACTTTATAATTTCATGATACAAAATGAAAGATAAAAGCATGAAATGCAAATTTTATTGTATGATCTAAAATCATAGTCATCAAGGAGAAAGGAACGCCATACTGCCCAAAATGAGCCACATAAGATAAAACTTCGTTTTTTATTTGATTCGGTGAAAATACAAGACAAACTAGATTGTAAAATTGTGTGTAAGCTAAATATTTTCTGCTAAAACTATCTATTGTTAGCTTTATTTTTTTAATAACAGCAGTGATCAGTGTCTTGTAAGGATTCCAAAAGAAACATTAACTTAAGAGTAAGCTAAAGGACCCAAGATTGACCCCATGGCACAGATATTATTTACTTGTGTTCGTCTGTATCTTACAGGCTTTTCTGTAGGTAATTTTGTGTCAAAATATTATGTGCGCACACAGACACAGACAGGCACACATACATGCATACACATACACACACACACACACATATATATATATATATATATATATATATATATATATATATATATATATATGTCTGTGTGTGTGTATGTGTGTAAAAATGACAATGTAGAATTTACTAAAAATAAAAGTAAAAGGCCACTTTCTCTAAAAACAAAGGAATCTAATTGCATGGTTCCACTCATATTAAGAGCCTTAGAACATAAGCCAGTTACAACTCAGAGCTGTGGGAAGAATAATGACGGGATTGACACCAAGAGACAAAATGTAAGAAAAAGAAATGGACAAGACGAAGACATGTAATGAGAATGACAGATAATAGATGGACAAAAGCAATTGTAGACTGGGTCCCTAGAGTTTGCAAACGAAACAGGGGAAGCATGAGAAGACGATGAATTGACAAGCTAAGAAAATTTGTGTGTATAAACTAGGATAGAAAAACCATAAACAGACAGGAGTGGAAGGACACGTTTGAGGCCTTTGTCCAGCAGTGGGCTACCAACAAATGATGGTGATGGCATATCAACAGCAAACCATTCCATGTAACTGGGATAGCACCTGAGAAAAAATATACAAGTTACTGCCACATAGATCCTTCAACTATTAAATCCTGGATGAAATCCCATTGTAGCATAAATGTCCACAGCATTTATTACTTTATGCACCTCCACTGAGGACTCATCAGCAATGAGTCTAGGCCCCCATACATGCACATTGCACCATTCCCCATATCTTGCACACTCTTGCTCTTCCTGCAAATAGAGGACAATACTTTTCAATGGATCTTTCACGACATCTATTGAACCCTGACTAGGCCTTCCTATCTCTATGAATTATAAACTTCCCCGAACTTACTGTAAATCATTCCTTCCACATTACTAAAAACCCTAATACTATAATCCATACTTTCACCATTTCTCCTGTTCATCTCCACATGTCTCTCGCCAGCAATTTTTATGCCCAATCAGTTCATGGCAACAGCTTCAACCTTTTTATTATTATTATTATTATTATTATTATTATTATTATTATTATTATTATTTGCTAAGCTACAACCCTAATATTCACACATCATTTACATGAACAAGAGTTGGCCCGATAAGCACTTCATACATTTGAGTTCTGGCTTCCACAGACTACTCAATTCTCTTGATAAACTTCTGCACTTATCCTGGTCCTTTCTTATTTTTCTTATGATGCCTTCAGCAGTTATATCCACTCTTGGATAAAAGTAAGAATTCTTAAATTCTTTTACCCTCCGTACTAACATTTCACAACAAATCTTCATTGTTTCCATTTACTCTCATGCCTCAAATTTACCCACATGCAGACAGTATCTACAGTTTCTCTTCACCACTCCATTAAAAAACAGTATCATTTTCAAACATCAAACGTCCATCATTCTATTCGTAACATTTGTTATCACATAAATAAGTGTCTACATCTACTATCCTTTCATTTAACCTCTCACATCACCCATTCAATAAGGATGTTCAACACCACTGGACACATGACGTCAATCGTATCGTCAGAAAAAAAAAAAAAAAAAAAAAAAAAAAAAACAAGTTGGTAGTGTAATTTCATGCTCTAATACATTGCTTTTATCATGAAAACTATTAATTGTTCTTAACAGTCCATCATCTAATTCTGCACCTTACATTATCTATCATTCCATACATTCTAATATTGAGCAAAAATTTATTTCACTATATACTTTAAGGAAAATTATTTCTATGATAATAGTTTCTGCTCATGCTAGGATTCAAATATATGCCTCCAAGTGAAAAATTAAACCCAAACATTAGACTTTAACCATTGTCAAATCAAGAAATATAGTTATTACTTCCATCTCTGCTCTACATATCACCGGAGAATTTAGGTATCTATATATGAATCCATATAAATTTATCTACACCGTGATAGTTTTGTCCCTAACACGTGACTTTCATATATTCAAATATTGATCCACAAATGGATTTTGATATCGATTCACTCATCTTAGCTATGAGCTATCATGGTGGAAAGGGGTATCATGGTGGAAAGGGGTTTACTTTAAATAAAGTGCAAATCCCTGAATACTAACGAAATATATCCCTCATATTAGGTTATTAAGAACATTACAGTACACATTTGCATTGTTTTCCAGCAGAGCTTAGTTCAGACGTGGTGTATATATTCATAAACGACGGTTTCCTCACAAATCAAATCTAATCTAAAGCATTAAATTTTGTTGAGATTTTTCCGCTCTCTCTCTCTCTCTCTCTCTCTCTCTCTCTCTCTCTCTCTCTCTCTCTCTCTCTCTCTCTTATCCATCCCTATTCTTTCCACTTTCTTCCTGTATATCCCTTCTTCACCCTACTTTCTCATCTCCTATAACACCCCCCGCCATCCAAGTAAAAAGGAGGTTCATTTTAGCAACATTCTTCTGAGCTTGGATCGAAATAAACATTGGGGTCATGAGAAGGCAAATCAGAGAAAATGTTACTTTACGAGCACAGAGCATACGGGTGAGAGTTCCGCTCCAAGAGCTTTGAAACATTTGACTTATTAAGGGTTCCTGAGACGACGAAATGATGACGGATGGAGGTGGTCAAGGCGTCCCCAAGTGCTTATTCTTTTCTAATGAAAATTATACCTTTTGTCCCCGAGTGACGACGCCGACGCCGACGTCCCTTAGGAGGAATGAGGAAAAAGGGGGTCCCGTTGCCCCCATTTGTTCTATGAATATTTCCATACAATAGAAATGAAGTCGATATTGATAAATAAAATAGCTTATTAGCAATTAATATTGATATGCAACGTAAACATCGTTGTCGTTGTCTGGATTTAGGAAAATGAAAAAACAAATTTCGCAACAGATTTTTATACAAAAAGTTAACACAAAACTGAATTTTCTTAGCCACTTCAGTTATGTTAAATTATTATCATGTATTTGCACTTTCCTTAATCTAATAAATAGAAATTTGACGAAGCAGATTCTCTTTGTAATATAACTACAGTTTAATTTCTACGTTACTTAAATGAGAAGACGACCGCAATGATCTTTATATAGAACAAATTATGCATACACATATACAATAAATATACATGCATATATAAACTAAAAATATTCATACATATACATAAGTACGACTGTACATCTGTACATAAATAAATAAATAAATAAATAAATAAATATATATATATATATATATATATATATATATATATATATATATATATATATATATATATATATATATATAATTCTATTTTTGTTAGACTCAAACTCGAATATGTGTGCTCCACCAGAAAAATCCTGATTATCATTTTTATATTAGCCCGAGCGAAATATCACTGTTTTATTGACTGTAGGTGAAGTGCTCATAGCTAAAATAGATTACTATGATTAATCAGCAATCAGTTCCACCTTCTGTTTGGTTAAATTCAGTTCACCTCAGTCGGAGCATTATTTTCAATGTTCTTGCTATCTAAGAGGTGAGGCCTTTAATTTCCGTTGTTTTTATATATATTCTACCGCCTTGCTCTTCATACACAGGCGAGCACGAGCGTGCAACAGATAAATATTTAATTTATTTTAATTTAACAGGAGGTGGCTCCAGTGAAAAAAGACAGGACAATGACTGCCAATTTCATACATAGTTGCTTCATAGACATACAAAGATGGCTCAAAAATCTCACATGCAAACCCGCACTCCTTCAATTCCTAGATTCCAAAGTCACGCTTTTCAAATATATCTTGCAAACTATCAAGGCCTTCCTATCCTGAAATATAGCAATCATAAATCATAAAATCTTTTCAATACTCTGTTGACATACAATCTTTCCGCATGAATGAACCACCTCAAGATAGTATGATCCATCTGTTTATCAGTCTATGCTTTTCGATATTTCTCAAATTAATAGTTCTTATATTACATATACTACGCAGTTAATATAAAAAGTTTCAATATATTCTCATTCGCAATTAACTAGGACACTCACTACACGTCCATTCAATTCTTTTGCACAAATTCTGCTACCTCTCTGACATCACCTGTTTAGTGAATCACATCTCTCAGCTTACCATTATCCAATAAGCTTATGTTGTTATTAATTAACTATTTGACATGGTGTAGGCTACATATTTCGATCCAGCCAGTGAGGTCAGGCTGCACTCAAGTACAACTGGGAAAAACAAAATGGAAGAAAGGAAGTGGGAACAGAGGTAAATTAGACATAAAAAATGCAGCTTGGGGTCCAAGGAACTCTGCGAAGACCCTTAAGTAATGCCTGCAGTACACTGTATGAGATGCATGGATGATACTAACACCATATGGTGACATTTTACTCCTTGTAAAAATCTACCACTTCTATTCTTCTAACATAAGTAATAACTTTCAGTACATGATATAGTTTCCACTTAACCTCATGACAATACTCTTGCTTAAATTTACTATAAACTTACTTTTTCTATACTCACTGAAACTCTGTCCTGTCTGTCCCTCAAATGAACTCATTCTCATCTAAATTTTCATCCAACTAATTTACCTGTTCATCAACTGGCTTTCTCTGACCTTTCACATATCTCCGCCATTAAGTTGACAAACAAATGTGTAGGCATACCATATTATCTCCCTCCCACCTTCACTTCAAACCAGTCACTCTCTTATCTTCTCATTCCATTACATGCTCAAAACCTATCACCTACACCATACATTTTTTACATCTTCCACATACCCTTATTTTCATTTTTTTTTTTTTATGTTTTACTTATCCATGTATGTAACATAGTCTTTTGCTTTTATTGTTAAATTTTTCCCATAACTGCCTCATAAAAAAAACCTTGCTTCAAGCTCCCATTTTGTAATCTTAACCCCAACTGCTTTCGTCTTTCTGTTCATTTGTAATGTATCTTACTTTTTACTTCAAATTCCTACCATACACCTTACCAGGTGTATTAAGTAATGTTATGCTCATATAATACATACATCCACCTTTATCATCTCTACTTTTATGTAATAAAATATATTCCTCTCACCCATTTATAATAACCTATCCCTCATCCACACATACTTTACAACCACTGTTTATCTGCCCAATCTCATTACTACTATCTCGTTTCCTCTTTTCATTGAACCTCCTAATTGCATTTATTTGATACTCTACATTTACCTCAACAAGTAACCTCACCCTTACTCTAACCTTTTCAAGTCTTACATCACTCAGGCTCTGTAGGTCTCTTATCCTCCACAATCAATAAATCTTCAAAATACTCACTCCACCAACCTATATTCATGACAGATAACATCTCTTCATATACACCTTTTTCAAAGATCCGTTTACTCATTAACCTTTCTCAGTCATTACTGACCGTTTTCGTGACTACCATATCTCTCCTCTTACATCTATTCTTCTCTTCTATCATGTATCTAAATAAAATCCCATTTTTCCTCCACCAATCCAATTTATTTCTTCATCAGACTACTTTCTATTACGTACTGGTAACACCTTCTGGCCGGGTGGAGATTCGAACCCTCACCTGTGGGCCGGAAACCATGCCAGCAACAGCTCTACCGACTGAGCTGATAGCTCAGTCGGTAGAGCCGTAGCTCAGTCGGTAGAGCTGTTGCTGGCATGGTTTCCGGCCCACAGGTGGGGGTTCGAATCTCCACCCAGCCAGAAGGTGTTACCATAAAATGAATTCCAAGTGGATATATATTCCCAAGATAGAATTCGGTATTAAATGCCATTCGTGGGTGATATTTACATTGATTGAAATCACGTGTGCTTGTGATATATATATATATATATATATATATATATATATATATATATATATATATATATATATATATATATATGTATGTATTTATATATATATATATATATATATATATATATATATATATATAATATATATATATATATATATATATATATATATATATAAATGCATATACATATATTACCATGAAATTTCAAAGTGAATGCTTATTCATTAGGTAAAATTTATTCAGTCTTACAAATTACCATAAAATCAGTGCGATGTCAATTTGTCTTTGCCTAGGCATGTCAAATTAATTGTCATAACAAGGAAAAATATTTTTATTTAATTTTTTTTTTTTAAAGAAGAGTCCTCTATAAATCTTAATAATTACTTTAGTAATTTTATAAGAAATGCTTAGATTTCTTAGATACAAGGTACACATACATTAATTCATAGCGTTAATTCTTTCAATAATTTTAAATGGATATTCTAAGATAACTTGTCAGATATTTCTTTTTGATACTAAAGCTAATATTTTTTCACTTATAATTACCAAAATCTGCTTGTTCAAAATATAAAGGGCATGCATGGTTTAAAATACTTAAAAGACTTTTTACTCTTGTATCCTTTGATTCCAATCAAATGAGCCTACATATCCAATTGAAGATAGCTAGAATGATTTCTTTACAAACTGCATGTGTAGAACAAATAAAAAACTGTAATAAGCCTAAAAATTATGTTTATACCTAAACTGCCTGAATTTATTATCATACATGCATATACATATACAGTCACATAAATATGCATATTCACTTCCATTTATATTCCGCTACTTCCTATATTAATCAGTTTCAAAGTTCATAGTCATTATCACCATCCTGCGAAATTAGTCTTCAGAGACAAAAGACAAATCGACCTAATCCTGGCTATGGTCTTGCAGCATGATTAAGTCTAATTACCAATGTCATTCACATGAGAGAGAGAGAGAGAGAGAGAGAGAGAGAGAGAGAGAGAGAGAGAGAGAGAGAGAGAGAGAGAGCATGTTGTTACCTAGGATTAATTAAAAGCAGAATTCTATTTTTTTTTAAAGTTTAGAATTCAATAATAAAATATATTAAAAGTTGAATTGCCCCTACATGAGTACCATATCCAATTCTAAAAAGACGGATGGAAAAGATGGAAAAGAAAATAATCCATTATCTAATAATATATATGTTAACCCCTTCAAAGTCCAGCAATCAATGGAAGATAAATGTCCCTCCCGAAAAATGTATAACAATTAACGACATCAAACCATTATTTAAGGCTGAAAAGGAAACGGCAGTCGAGAATATTCTGCTAATGCGCAGGATATATCTGTCTCTCCGCTTCCTTCATTATAACCCTTTCATTTCATGCATAAATTAGCCTAATCTCATAAATTCCCCCCTCCTCTCACCCTCCTCATTCCATTTCCCCACTCCCCTGCCCTTAAAATATGACTAGAGATCGGTTAAAAAGAGGAGAGTACAGACATAAAGTCTTTAACTCATTTATATAAAGAAGAGTTTCCTCTGCAGATAATATATCTTCCTTATCCGATTTCCCCTGTTCTGACACCATCATTTTCTAATCATTTGATAAATTTCAGTCAGGTCAAATCTTCATCACCAGGCTCCTTCCTTCTACTTTTCCTTTTTTTCTTTTCTAATTTCCTCGCCAATTCTGCGATCCCGCGCTTCGACCACCTAAGGCAGTTTTCCCTAATGCGCGCCAATTTCTGGGTTAGCATTTTTGCCCGCGTATCATATTAAAGGAATAACCCAGACCTCCGTGGTTAGGACCCTGGGGGTCCCTAGGGCTCGTCCCGCTGGTATTAATTGATCATTTCGCTCCAACTAATTGCATTATTGGCACCAATTAAAGGGACCTTCCCCACCAAGAAAAATTCTGGCCTCTCCGGAGACTCTATCCCCAGGAGTTTTTAAGAGACTTTGATGGCCTTCCGACCAAGGAGGGAGAGGAATGAAAGAAAGGCCAATCCAACCTGGTCAAAATTATCGTCAGTATAACCGTGTGAAATGACCCTCACGAAGATGAATGGAATTCAGATTTTATTTTTATCTCTCGGTCAGGTTGTAATTAAAAGCTCCCAGCAGATTTTCTAGGATTAATTCTCAAAATTTGTCTTGCAGCACATGTTAAAATTAGTCTCAAATGGCATGACCTGGAAATATTTACTGTTTAATCGTCACATGTAGGCTTCATATACACACACACACACACACACACACACACATATATATATATATATATATATATATATATATATATATATATATATATATACATATATATATATATATATATATATAGATATAGATATATATATATATATATATATATATATATATATATATATATATATGTATATATATATATATATATATATATATATATATATATATATATATATATATATATATATATATCTATATATATATATATATAAAACACACACACATATAAT
The DNA here is from genome assembly GCF_036898095.1 of Palaemon carinicauda. Classification (NCBI taxonomy): domain Eukaryota; kingdom Metazoa; phylum Arthropoda; class Malacostraca; order Decapoda; family Palaemonidae; genus Palaemon; species Palaemon carinicauda. Next base: position 33,071,462 of record NC_090740.1, read on the forward strand.
TTTGAATCTAAAATATTTAGTTTGCTACATTTATCCAGGAATTTGTGGGACGGTACCTCATAATTTTCCAATACTTGTTCATTGCATGAATTTTTCCCTTATCTAGTCTCACGATATTATTTCTAATCATACTAAACGACATAAAAACAATGCAGTCCATCCCTCACATAAGTAAATGTGTTTAATAATTCTACATACATCGGTATTTTGTACGTCTTCGGTCCTTACTCCACATATATCATGCAAATATTTCATCTAATACGACTTTTCTTTTATTGATACTTTACCACCGCCGAAACTTCAGCAAAATGAAATTTAGCTTCACCGTCCATCCCTCAATTCCAGCTATGGTTTCCATAGGTATTCCCGTTATCTTCAAAATCTTTTGCATATACAATGCTACCTTATACTTGCTCCACTTGCTGTGTTACCTGCCTCCTCCCTCTATCTGCCATCCAAAAGTTTGGTTCCTTAGTAACTCTACATATAAAATTCCTTCAATCTTGTATCCTTATATCTATAACTCTTATTTCCATTTACCCTTAAAACTTCACCTCACCTCATATAATATCTTACTTCTCTTCTATATTAAAAACTGTGAGACTTTCTTATGTGCTATCGTATATCTAGGCCTATATGTATATTGATTTAATTCTATAAACATACAATTTATCTCATCCCCTTAATTTGTCTTTACTTACCTAATATATGTTTTACTTTTCAAATAATTATATCTGAGTAGTTATTAGATATTGTTTCATTGTCATACAATGAAAGGACAGGGTTAGAAATGAAACAATAAGAGAGATTACTAGAGTACCATATGTGGATGAGATCATGGCGAGGGGTAGAAGGAGATGGTTTGAGCATCCTCTTCGCACTCCCCAAGAGAGATTAGTTTACCAAACGTTCATTTGGGCTCCACAAGGCACTAGAAGAGTTGGAAGACCCAGGCCTACATGGCTGAGGACTATGAAGCATGAAGTAGGACATGATGAATGGAGATGTATTGATTTAAAAGCTCAAGACAGAGAAGAATGACGAAATCTAGCCGAGACCCTTAGCGTCAATGGTCGTAGGAGGAGATGATGAGTTATTAGATAACGTTGAAGACATAACACAGTCTTGACTCACACCACTTTTACAGAAAGCCATCATGACCTCATGCCCATTGTAGGCTATATATTTTCATACATTATATTTTATCACTAATACTCTTACTTCCACTCTTTCTAAACCATACATATTCAATACCATTCATATAGTATTTATGCATTATTTATATCAAAAGCGATTTCTGGGTTAATGTATCGCATACTTCACAAATAACGATTTCACAATAATCATTCGATTTACAAAACTTTTTCGTTATTTATTCGCATGCTACTTTAAATCCCTATCAATTTAAATATTCAGTCTAAATTTCTCATTTCAAATAATATATTATACCATTCAATTCTTATTCGTTTCTTTCACTTATACTTCTATCATTATTATTATTATTATCATTATTATTATTATTATTATTATTATTATAAGCTAAGCTATAACCTAGTTGGAAAAGTAAGATGCTATAAGCCCAAGGGCTCCAACAGTGGAAAAAAGTCCAGTGAGGAAAGGAAACAAGGAAAAAAAAAACTCCAAGAGAAGTAATAAGCAATCAAAATATAATATATTAAGAACATTAACAACATTAAATTATAAATTTTATATATAAACTATAAAAACTTCAAATAATATAAGAAAGAGACATGAAATAGAACAGCGTATCCTAGTGTACCCCCAAGCAAGAGAACTCTAATCCAAACCAAAGGTGGGCCATGGTACAGAGGCTATGGCACTACCCAAAACTAATAAACAATAGTTTGATTTTGGAATGTCCATCTCCTAGAAGAGCTGCTTACCATGGCCAAAGCCTCCCTTCTACCCTTACCAAGAGGATACAAGTGGGTAATTAGTATTCCTGTTACCAATTGCTTTGGAAGCTTTATCTCATCCACACTTACTTTTCACAACCTGGCCTGATATCAAATCATACTCTCACCAGTGTACTACGATATCTCCATTGTAATTGCATCAACTCCTGGAACCTCTAATTTCTTAAATCTCTTTCACAAACATTCTCAAATTTACACAGTTTCGTTACGCTGTTTAAACATTCAGATCTACCTCTCTCCTAGTCTCCAAACATAACATAGCAAATCTTTCAAACATTAGCAACACCAATCCTGGATTACTTTTCCTTCCAGACAGCATCTTTTAATCCCTATATCTTTAATCTTCTTCTTTGTAGTTTACTTCCCACCAGTCTAGCTTTAAACTCTCTCATCCATGTACTTGTTTTCTTACATACAACACCACCTAAATCCTAAAATGCCCTTTTTCTTTTAAATAAAGTGTTAGCTTCCCTCTGGCCTACACAGAGACATTTCCTCTTTCCCAAAAATTCCAATAAATACACCTTAAGAAAAGTCCCTTATCCACATGCATTTTCACTCTAATCTTTTCATTGTCGATTACTTCAAGAACTCATACATACCAACTACACCATCTATTTCTCCGGGAACTGTGTTTTTATTTAAATATCCGGGCAAAACCATCTTTTCTCGTTGCCTAAACCCAACCAATTACAGATTCAGACTCTCTAAGACACAAACATACTCTCATTATTTTCTATCCCAAAACCATATATGCTACATTTACTATCACAGCCTTTAATAAATTTCTGCCAAACTGTCTACCATACACATGCCTCAGAGTGACATTTTGTATTACTTTTACCGGTTTAGTTTTCGCTCAGACACCCAGGCTCAATTACTCTTGGTCTTTGGAATACTGCGCTCATTCTCACACTCATGAATAAACATCCTCTCAACGTGTTCGGGAAAACACTGCTTATTAGATCAACCAATTTAATCCACGTTAGACCTGATCAGAATGGATATGGGTGAGACCCGAAATATAAAGCTAAATGTCATCAATGCACAAGAAGGGTGTGGGGCCAGCAACTTCACTCCTAGGAGATTTCCATACAGTCAGGAAGGATATTTATACCTAATATAACGTTTGGGTTTATTGGAAAAAACGTGATATATATATATATATATATATATATATATATATATATATATATATATATATATATATATATATATATATATACAGTACATATATTCACATACATATGTGATAATTTTATCAATAACTCGCGTGATTCTCATTCATTCCAATAAGCCTCAAATACCTTTTAATATGAACTTCAATCTGCCAATGAATCACAGACCACTAAGGAAATTCATTTCATGATACGTAATTTTGCCAGCCAAGGATGAATTCGATATCAAAAAGTATTTGTGGATTATTTGGAGATGGGGACGCACACGCACACACACATGTATATATATATATATATATATATATATATATATATATATATATATATATATAAATATATATACATATATATATATATATATATATGTATATATATATATATATATATATATATATATATATATATATATATATATACAAAGAGAGAGAGAGAGAGAGAGAGAGAGAGAGAGAGAGAGAGAGAGAGAGAGAGAGAGAGAGAGAGATGAGAAACAAAACTTACAAGAACTAAATTTACCCTTCACATAACGTGAGAGATACCCGACTTTTTACGGAATAATAATCACTGATTCAAGTGGTCATTAGACGATATATTCAAAGAAATCTCAAAATTCGGGAGTCATATTTATGAAATTGATTGCCTCATTTTTCAATGTCTGTTCATCTTGACCTGATATCTTAGAAATTTAGTTCTTCCTGATAAAAGCGCATTTAATTGACGCAAACACGGATACAGATTTGATATAATTGAAAAATATTTATAATCTCCAGAGCATCTTTAGTGTCCACATAAAGCAACAGAAATTGATTGATAAATTGTTATATCTCATAACTTCATCACTTTTACATTCGAAGCCTTCATACAATTTTTTTATTATTCCTGGTTTCTAATTAAAATCATTTAGATATTTGAATGAAAAGATATTTGACTGATTAATGTTAATCCTCCACTTCAGGTGCATCGATTTATAGAATTAGAATTATATAGCCTAGTGATGGGGTTTGGGAGGCCATCCGTCGCTATTGTGAAACTGAGAAAGAAAACATTAGAGTTGTTCTGGGAAAATAATTTTGAAGAGGTTGAACATCAGCATAGAAAAAACAGCCGATAAGGAAGTAAAGTAGAAGGCAAAAGAAATGGGGCTTGGGAGTTAAGAGGCAGAAAGGACATTACAAAGATCCTTTTGGTACGCTTAAGGTGAGCCACGCGAGGCGGTGTTATCATATACAGTACTTAAGTATTATGGTTTGTATACTAATAATGAAAAGGACGGGACAAGCACTTCTCATTTACATAGGATCACAGGTCAGTATTAGGCAGTTTCCATATTCAGCTTCAAGATTTATTTGAAAACATAAAACTAAAAAATATAAGATTCTGTATACAGAGGGTAATTTGTGGATACATTTGAAGGTTGTTTGATACATCAATATATAGACGCATGTATATATATATATATATATATATATGAGAGAGAGAGAGAGAGAGAGAGAGAGAGAGAGAGAGAGAGAGAGAGAGAGAGATTAACTTACGTAACGTAATTAAGAAAACAGATGAAAAGATTTGGTTGACCGGATACAGATACATTGGGTATCGCCATTGACTTGATAGTAAAGAACACGTCTGCCTTGATTTGACAAAGAGGTTCTGTTAGGAAAGTTGATATTTCTAAGCAAAGAAAGAAAGTGAGTAAGTTACGAGACACGACACCTCATCCCATGTGAAATATCACATTGCATAAATGGCAGAATATTGGCGACTCAATGGTATATGCACTATAAACTGTTGGCTGGAAAGTAAGATGTTCAACAAGAAATAAATACAGAATTGAATAAGAAGAGAATAACATGAGTGTTTATCAAAGAAAAGTGGTTCCTTTTACTATTTCCTTTGTTTATAAGAGAGAGAGAGAGAGAGAGAGAGAGAGAGAGAGAGAGAGAGAGAGAGAGAGAGAGAGAGAGAGAGAGAGAGAACAAACGACAAATACGCATACCAAATGAATAAAAGATTTACTGACACCCCTACAACCAAAACGAATCAACACCAAAAACCATTTATTTAACAATACTAAGAAAAATAACTCGCAGAGCTGGTTTTTAGCCAAAGGTCGAGAGAGCGAAAGACAAAACTCGGTTCCCGGTTAAACCCGTTTCGTCATCCATCTCTTGCTTAATTTCTTCTTGATTAAAGCAGCTGTCACAACAAATCACCAAACAAGACTTTTGAAAAGCAATCAAGATGAGATTGTGATAAGTGAGAAATTCTTGCTCTGAGAGAGAGAGAGAGAGAGAGAGAGAGAGAGAGAGAGAGAGAGAGAGAGAGAGAGAGAGAGAGAGAGAGAGAGAGAGGTTTTCAGATTATTTTTCTTGTTTTAATATCTCTATGCTTGCTCAGAGAGAGAGAGAGAGAGAGAGAGAGAGAGAGAGAGAGATTTCCAGATATTGGACTATGGGGAAACGTTCTTGCCTGACAGTCTGTTGGACCGGGAATCAAGACCCGCAAGAATTCGATAGTTCCTAAAAGTGTCTGTAACCTCACCATATTACCTTAGAAGTTGATCAATTGTGCATTTGGTCAGTCTCCAGAACATTGTTCTGAAAACATGAGCATGCACAAACAGAGTGGTTCCATGAACGAATAACATGGTTGATTAAGTGTGTTTTGGGTAAAATATGTATTAGTATTTCTACATACATACTATACGTGAATGTGTGTTGTATATATATATATATATATATATATATATATATATAGACAAAATATCTCATATATATACATATTCATTTTACTTTTACGGGATACAGGTGTAGAGTTACTACACAGTTGATATTCAACTAAGATGTTGCTAGCCATCTTATTTTTATGCACTTAGGTACTGACTGGCTGTACAGCAAATGTATGACCACCATGTTTTGTATCAGAAGGTGAATGTTGAACGCGATAAGAGAAAAAAAATCAAGCTAAGAAGAATTGTTTACATAATACATGTGACGGGAGAAAAATGTAAAAGATGAGATATTTGGCGATGTGTAAAAGATATAGATAAATTTACATAGATGACATGATTAACAGTGTGTTTTGAGAGTTTGTCTGTAAGGAAACATTGTTAAAAAGATAACTTGGTATATCGCGTGTCACTCGGAAGTGTTAGGAAAGAGGATAGGAAGACGCAGAAATAGTTGGATAAAAGTCGTGAAAGAGGTATTTGAAATTATGGCCATCAATATACGGAGGTAGAAGACAGGATATGGCCCAATTGTGTAAGACAGATTTGACAGGCAGCTGAAGAGCCTTCGTTGTTGGTGCAGAGTTACTGATGACAATGTTTTTTTTTTTTGCGTGGAGGGTTCATCTGAGAATAGGCGAATAAATAAGGTCATTGTTATATTTTTCATGAAGCTACAAATTTCATGCTCAATATATATATATATATATATATATATATATATATATATATATGTGTGTGTGTGTGTGTGTGTATATACATACATGTATATATATATATATATATATATATATATATATATATATATATATATATATATATATATATATATATGAGAGAGAGAGAGAGAGAGAGAGAGAGAGAGAGAGAGAGAGAGAGAGATAATTTATGTTCTTGAAGATAATGTACTATCATGCAGCTTGAATAATAATATTTGAAAGAAGCACTTAGGATCATGTAGCTGGAAATTCTAGTGACTTTAAGTGCGATAAGATATCGAGGAGGCGTCGATGATGAAGTGTATCAGACTTTGAAAACCAAGCTGTACATTAGCAAGCAAAATGTTAGATATACAGTAGTATACTGTAAATAAGAAAAAGTCTGTATAAGGATAGTGTACCTGTTGAGATACCGCTAGAGTTCCAGGATCCTTTACGGAATGACCAGACAGTTTTATGATGGATCCTTCTCGGAGTACGGCTCTTTTCTTTGTCTAAAGCCTCTACAGGTATGTAGAATAGGCTGACATATTCCTTACACATTCTCCCATTTCCTCACACATCTGACAACTCTAAAATATTCTACACCTTCCACTTGAGATGGTACTACTCTAACTAGTCAGTGCTCATTTCCTCAATTAGACAGTGCCCTAGTCTCTTAACCATGCCCTTCCACGTATAGGATTTATATCTTGCTTGAGATTAAAATAAGAAAAAAATTCTATTAAACTCCTCTTCTTGTTTTTTCGTAAAGGTATGAAGGGTCGAATATGTCTACTGGTTTCATCAAAAGGTTGCCTTCTTTCACCATTTTTTAATCTTAGTTATTTATCTTCCTTTTCAAACCGCCCCCCCCCCAAAAAAAAAGTATAATAATAATAATAATAATAATAATAATAATAATAATAATAATAATAATAATGATGAGAAGTGACCTCCCGTGGCAATAATAATAAAATCTACACATACAAACGGTTAATTTGCCCCACTCTTGATAATAACAGTAAAAATTAATTCCGTAAAAAATTGGAACACATTTTACAAAATTCAAAGATCAATCAACAGCTACCTTGTTCATTAACAACAATCCCTATTTATCTACGAACTAGTTTTCAAATACGCTACTTTCATTTTAAATGAGGCAAAAGAAAATGATGGGTTTATATATACAGCACAATCTTCCAGGAATTATTATATATATTACGATTTGTCCATCGATTATTCTGTAAACGAAATTCATTAACGAAGGAAACAGGTTAGTATCTGGTGGAGTGATACGGTTACACTGAAACTGTACTAGAGCCATGAAATGAACCCGACGTTATAAAGTCAGAAAAGTGCAGATTAGTTATGGTAATTGTCGAACCATTGTTTCTCGGAACAGTGCAAACGTTAGCTGAAGAAAATAATGTCAGATTGGTTCTATTTCTTGATGTTAATTATCACGCATCATGATATATTATTCAATAAAATGTGTAAAAGGAAAGTACGTCTCCCTACTGAATCGTGTTGCTGTAGCTTTCACAGAATAAGGTCACCAAAGAGAACGGGGTAAATATCACTGATGTTCACAGCAATATCTAGTAAAAGGTTTTATTACAAAAATCCAGTGTGTAATTATCGTTTCAATATAGTTGTCAGCTTTGTTCTTGATCCTAGAAATTAACACAGATCTAAACAAAGACAACGCTGATTTTTTACATAATTTTTCTTTTCCGTCTTTTTTAGCGGGAAGGGGCAAGGTAATATTATTAGCAGTACCGATTCATATGTAACAAACACATTAGATAATCAGTTCTAGCTCATATACAGTACATGCTTTTTTTCTCACTTCACACTGAAAACACATTTCTTGGGACTCGCCTAAGATCTGACACGACAAGGACTAACAATACGCATTTTGTTTTATCTGGGTTTGTATGTGTAAGCAAAGACGAATCATTTTACAAACTAACTAAATGCAAAGGTGTAATCGGTACTGGAACTATGTCCTTGCTTGACGTACATTTTGTGGGACTTACAATCTTGCTTTGCATATAACTTTACACTTATTTCTTAGTCATAATAATGCTTTATCCATAAGAACTGCGCAAGGCAAAGGAATTTACTATGCCTGTTTCGTATACTTATATTTTTCATATTGTATTGGTACAACTTTTACCATAAAGGAATGTTTTTAATTCAACATACTATCCAACGGGGGGATATCATATATTCACCATTATTTTTCGGAGATTGTAATTTGTATCTTTTAAAGCAACTACCTGTTTATAGTTTGTGCGGTAAAAATATTTTAAATACCTAATACAGTGAATAAACTATTTAGTAAATTTTTTATATATTTTTAAGCATAGGGATTGTAGTCGGAACAAAAAAGGCCATTAGAAAAATGACTTGGAAAAAGTAAGCATTTCAAATATGAATATCAATCAAAATATCTGAATGCTCAATAACTTTGGAATTGCTGCCTGCCAAACAGGCTGGCTCTCATACATGCATACAACTGCTATATAATTGTGATAATAAAAGGTTTTTTTTTCCGAGTGTTGGAGTGGCTATTGTTTAGGAAGAATCAGTAATGGTGAAGAAAAGTTGCAACGACTGTTGGGATAGATTAAAAGTGTTTTCAAGAGACTGCGTAATGAGAATGTTAGCAAGAGAAATGATATTGAAACCACGAAGATTAGTTTGAGTGTATATGTACCCACGTGAATGTACAAGACTATCTTCTTTTATGTTATACTTCTTTAAAGAATAAGTTTCAAAGTAATAACAAGAAATAAATTCATATTACGACCATTAGACATTTCTCTCACCTGTTCACGAACAAAAATTGACCTCAAAAAGATGTGAAAAGGTAATCCAGAAACAGGCAATAGGGGAAGGGGGCCGACTGACCAATATTAGAACCTCAGAGATTAGAGGGGAAGGTAGGGTGAGAGGAAGACCCCCGGCCCCCACACCCGCCTATCCCAAATGAACCTTCTCCCCAATAGCTGAAAGACCCCACCCTTGTCCCAACTGTCTGTAACGATGAAGAGGGAATTGCATGATCAGCGACCCTCTAAATCTATCCCTCACATGTCGAGACATTTGCAACAAAAGACATTTTTGAATGCATATAATACCCATTGCGCAAAATTTCATATCATATATTTGATTTGAAGATTTTTTTTTTACTCTTGGAAAAGAAATTTTGTGTTTCGAGAATTCTAAATTCGAAGTCTGTAGTTCGTTGAATATCTTTAAACCTCACGTTATCCTAATCTCTCTCTCTCTCTCTCTCTCTCTCTCTCTCTCTCTCTCTCTCTCTCTCTCTCTCTCTCTCTCTCTCTCTCTCCTCTTCATATTCTATAAACAATTCTTTATAAAAATCTATATGCATATATCGGCAGATAAATAAAAAAATAGACAACCATAAGGTAGTTTTTCCTACCGAACATGGCTAACGTGAAAAATCAGATTCACATTCATACTTCATATCTTAATTTCTATTGGAAATCTCCATGCCTGACAATCTGATGGACTGGGGTTCAGGCATTGCTAAACGTGGATAGTTGCTTGCAATATATGCAACCTCAATGCCGATGAGCTTGGAATGGGGGGGGGGCGGTTTGGGGGAATTTATAGGTTCACAAGCTGAGCCATCAGCAGCCTTTGCGTGCCCTTCCCTGGTCCTAGCTTGGGTGGAGAGGGGTCTTGGGCGATGATCTGTCTCTAGATCCTGCTAGGGTATTGTCACTGCCCTTTGCCTCTGCCATTCTTGAGCGACCTTCAAGTCTCCAAACTGTTTAATAGTTGACGAATCCTTACCACAAACAAAATCGACATCAGCAGCAGGTTTAACCATCAGCCCACTCATCTTCTTACAACTCTCCCACCATATAAATGTAGGCCCTTCCATTCAAAAACCATTTACCACGATATGCATCTAACAATTTCTAGCTCTTCCTCTTCTCTTCCTTCCCAAGTATTTGGAATTATATTGTCTTTTCAGTAATCCATCGTCTTTCATTCGTTCTACATACCCAATTTTAGATCAGTGAAACCACTCTTTCTCCTATAGACCCTTAGCTAGAGCTTTGTTTCTGACATAGACATTTTAGTTACTTTATAAATCTTATATATAGAGGTGTTTCTCAACAAGCTCCACATACCTCTCTATCAATTATATCATATGTTTCCTTTACATCCATGTAAGCTATGTACAGCTTTTTCGATTTATTTAAGAATTTCTTACACAATTATAGCATGACACACCCTCTTTTGAGACTAAACCTAAGCTCTTCTCTCCATGTCGGTCCGTCCAACCTTTTCCTCTACAGACAAACCTTACAAAGACCGGTCAGTCCTACAAACATGCTATCAACGCCATGCTACGGTATTAACTTGTAATCCCGAATTCCACCTACATTTGGTGTCTCAAATTCTCGATCTAAATAAACTCATCAAGAATCACCCCCAATCGCAGATACTTTATCAACTTTATCAACTCGTGTGCCATTTAGCTCTACAACTATTAACCAATTGCAACAAGAGGAGCTGTCAAACAGGTTCTTTAAAAAATAGGGTGAAACATAATTCTACAGCCAAGGTTATACATTCAGTAATATATAGTGCTTCAAGAACATTAATACTGGTACTTCTTATGCAAAAACAAGAGAGAATGGCTGTAGTTCAATACAATGGCAAAGGTTGGGGAGATACGAAAGTGAAATGAAAGAAACAAGTACATGGTTAGACATTTTGTGTGGGTAGTTAAAAATTATATAAGGAACGTTTGTTCATTGAGATCAGGCACATAGGCTATATGTGGACTAATTTTAGTCATTACAAATGGAACTTAATAGTCGTTGAAAAAAAAAGTTCTATGAAATTCCCAGATATATTGACATACGTCCGAGTAAAATGAAATACCTCTAGAGCTATGCGCTGTTAGTGGAACACAGCAAGCAAAATATTTATTCGTTGGGTAAAAATAGTAACATTATATATAAATGCTTTTAAAGATGATAAATGGTGCAAAAATCCAAGGATAAAGTAATAACACAAAATGTATTTATTACTGACTAGCAGGTGCAACCCGGGACGGTTATTAGTTTATGAGATCGGCATTGTCACTCGCTGATGTCGCCCACTATCACGCAGTTCACTATAATGTTGCTACATTTAACAGCATATTCAAGAAAGCTACATGATAGCTGTGTCTTTTCATTTGTGGATATTATCATGAAATTTGGCAGGAACAGAGAAATTATGTTTCACATCAATTCCTGAAATTTTCATTTGCGAATTATTCTAGGAACAATTTACTCCACCGCCAAAAATAACCATTCAACCTATACCTAAATAAACGTTTGCCATGTACTTATTACTATTACCTCGACTTATGTCAGGAGGCCTAACTTATTAGATGACGTATACCATGTGTACCTGTGTAATCTACCAGTAATTGTAGATAAAGACCTGACGTAGAACAGTAACTTTTCAATATAAACTTGAAAAGTAAACAGTCAACCTCCATAATAATTCTCTAAGTGGAAGTCTAGAGCACATTCTAATAAAATTTTGTCAATATAAAGTGATATATATATATATCAATAATAGCATTCATCAACCAACATGAATAAATTACATGCCATGCTCTTAATGTTCACAAAGCCAAAACATCAAGTGGTCTTAAACATATAATTAATACGAGTTATTACTTTTAGCTTTGCAATTTTGAGGTAAATAGTCGCGCACATACTGTGCATCAGGAGGACTTACAACGTACATAATAGACATTTTGCGTTTTGCTCTAGAAGCTTAAAAAAGTGGTAATTTGGTCACACCAGGTCCTCAATGATCAGATAGCCTATTTTCTTTCTCCTTTTCCCTGAACTATTTTTATCTATTGCCAGTTAATGTAAATGACATTAATCTATTTAGGGTTTAACACCTCATTTACATTCGATAAGCCTTTCAAATGTATGCATTTTCCATAGAATGTTATTCTAATGTAGTTAGGTTACAGTAACATTTTGAATAATTAGCCATCTAAGAATGTCCGGAAGTAAAATGTCAAGCGTCTATCGATGATATGGAAAAAAACGGAGAAAATCCGTGTAGATGAATACTCGAATGTGTGGCTAACTATATTATTATTATTATTATTATTATTATTATTATTATTATTATTATTATTATTAACGAAATTTCTCACGGCCATCCCGTGGGGTGCATGAACAATGGTGAGTGTCTCACGTTAAAAGACAATAGTAAACAAATTACAACACACCTCTGAAGTTTGGTATAAGCGGCGATGGTTAACAACAACATGCTGGAAAGATATTTGCGTTCCATTCTATTGTATCAATACTAGAAGCTTCAACTACACATTTCAAAATAAACGTTTTGTTTTAAACCATCTTTTTTTCTATCTTTATATGGTTCTTAAGAGTTTTTTTTTTAAAGCTTTACTTTATATCATCTTTCGTGTTTCTTCATACAGTTATTAAGACATCCTATTTTTTCACACCCTTTTTAATATCCTTGTCTGTCTTTATATGATTCTTTTGAGAGAGAGAGAGAGAGAGAGAGAGAGAGAGAGAGAGAGAGAGAGAGAGAGAGAGAGAGAGAGAGAGAGAGAGAGGACCTAACATTGTGATTTACAACGCCCGTTTCCATCACTGCTGATTTCTAGCTTTGAGACTTTTACTTCTTCCCCACCATCCCCTCCGCCATCCCCAACCCTCTTTCCTTCCACAGACCTCCCATAATAAACTTTAATGCTCAATCTATCTTCAGTGATCAATCTGGCCGCTAAAGCCAACCGCCACACGAAGACTGTCTCTATTGTAGGAAAAAGTACTTTTCCTCTTTTTCTTTTATTCGAAAGGTCTTCATTATATGTATTTCACTAGTGTATTTTCTATTAGATCTGTCCACTAATCGTTATGTATTATCATATACTTCATTTCCATTCATACCTGTTATTGAATTTTAAGAATATAATTACATTTGATAAATAAAACATACTGATTAATCTCATTTTCTAACAAAAGATCAATTGTATAAAACATTTAAAATAACATTATTGGTTTATCATATCTTGTTTGCTGGTCATGAAGTCGATTTTTTTAAAAATTGAAAATATCACCCTCCAGAATTAGGAGTTTAAAGTTGATGGGACTGAAAATTACCGTATTTTATTAAAGAAAAAAGCTTATATATATATATATATATATATATATATATATATATATATATATATATATATATATGTATGTATATTATTAGACATGACGTTACACACGTGCCTGTTTATGGCCTTTCTATGTCAGTCTATAACGGCAAATTTTCTTAGTTCGTCAATCCATCGTCTTATTTTCCACCCATGCTTTGTTTGCAATATCTATTTACCCCGTCTGTTATTGTTAGCGTCGATCTGTTATTTGGCGTTTTCATTATATGTCCTGACCACTGCTGTTTCTTTTTCTTACATGTTGTTAGAATGTCCTCTACTTTAGTTTACTCTCGTATTCATGTTACTCTTTTTCTGTATCTTTTGTCTTATCTCCATCATTATTCTTTCATTAGCTCTTTGAGTTGTAACTAGCTAATATTTTAAGTATTTAGTAAGACCCCAAGTTTCTGATGTCTCAGTTACTACTGGAAGTACCATCTGATTGAATACTTTTATTTTTACAGAAAGTGGTACTTAACTTTCCATAATCTGTTTTTTTGTTCAAAAAAAGCTCTCCATCCTATGCTTATCCTTCTTTTAATTTCGGCCTTCATTTTTTCTTTACTTGCTTCCATTTCATGTACCTATCGTGTATTGCTAAACTAAACTCCTAATTTTTTTTTTTTTTTTTTTATTACAGGAGTGTTTATTTTCCCTCTCGAAATTAGCTTTTTCCTTTCTTACCTTAGATCTAGACAAATTTTACTTCCCACCATTTTATGCTCGCTTGACTTGAACTTGTTTAACACTTACATATTTAACTAAATTAACTTTTTCACTGTGAATAAAATCTATTTCGTTTTTTTAATCTCTTCATTTGGCTTTCTCCACATCCATTTTCTATATTCCTTTTCATAAAAATAAGGTGTTCAAATTCTAAAAATATGTCTCTTGTGTCATTTCTAGGGCCTACTCCAAATTTAACTGCTATTGGTTCTCATCTCTTCTTTTGACATACTTTAGCATTGAAACCACCCAAAACGAATGTAAATTGGAAATTCTTATTCTTTATAAGGATATCTTCCAATCTTCACAAAAAAAAAAAAAAAAAAAAAATATTTCCTCTGTATGGGATGTTGGTGCATACGTATGAAAGATCTTCAGTTTATACTTAATATTTAGTTTTATAATCAATCCTACAACTCTATCACTGATACTATAAAATCCTATGTTACCTACAAACCACAAAACCAATCCTCCAAAAACACTGTTTAATCTTAATAATTTTGCACACACTGCTAGTTTCCTACCACATCTATTCTAAAATTAACCTCTTCTCTCATCCTATCATTATTGCTACCAGGTAACTGTATAAAACTACTCTTCTTTTCTTTCACCATCATTAACATTCAACGAGCTGTCTTTCCATTTTACATTAGCAGCAATAGCTTACACTTGTGAATATATATTTTCAGGTTTCTTCTCTTTAGAAAACTTGTAACCTCTTTCATTAGTTTATGCAGTTTGTCTTCACTGTCATCAATAGGTAATGATCCCGCAACTATGTTACTATATCTGAGGTTCTTCCCCTAACTTCTTTCATTATTTCATGCTTTAAGATATCAGGCATGAAAATAATAAATCACCCTAAACCCATAACTTCTACACAGCACCATTCATTCTTTCATCTATATATCCAAAGAAACAATTTTGCTCTAAAAAATCCTAATCGCTTTAATCAAACTTTATTCCAAGCAAAACATCCTCAACGATCTCAACATTACACCTATATCAGTTCTATCATGAGTTCTTTCTAGGATCTTGTTTGCCAAATAGAGCTTTCAACTTATTCTTTCAACCTTGTCATCTAACTATACTTGCTCCACACTTCCCCTCTTCCTTACTTAAATCCACAGTATTTCTTTCTTATCAATCTCTTTTCTTCCATTTCCAGTTCATATTCTCAATCAGGACTAAGTATAGATTTCACCTGGGATACTATACAGTCATAATATGTCCCTATATTTCTTACATTTATTCACAGTATCTTTCTCTATATATGACATTTAGTTTATTCATCCATTTTTTGCAGAGTTTTTCCATTCTTTTAACAATTAAAAAGCTTTCGACACCTTATTGCAGCAAATCGCTTGTAATTTAATTAACTCTATGTATCTTTCTGTTCAATTTCTCAATTACCCTCTTTTCGTCTTGAATATATATTACCTCAATACTTCTCAAAATTTGACTAGCTATTCAATTTTTTAACCTCTCTACTCAATGCTCTTCCAAATCTTCTAAATGCTCATTAATGCATTCACTTCAGCCAAATATCCGTTCACCATTTGCAGCACTTATTTTATGAACCATCTGTACATTATCCTTTCGCTCTGCATTCAATTCCACGTAAAACTGTTTCTAAGTCTCCAATAAGCGATAATTTACATTAATTTTTCTATTCCTCATAACTAGCCTACATCTTTATCCATATATACCTGTACACGATCGTCTTTTAATCATATAGTTACCCCACAAATATTTTATATATATATATATATATATATATATATATATATATATATATATATATATATATATATATATATATATATATATACATATATATATGTATATATATATATATATATATATATATATATATATATATATATATATATATATATATATATATATATACCAATCCCTTTATTTCCTCATTTTGCCACTTATCATATCTCTTCTTATCAAATATTCAAAGCTGTCTGTACTGTATAAGCCAAATTCTCGAATTCTGTTTATTACCCATGCACTTCTACTTCTCTCGTCCACTGTATTCTTGTTTACTATTTCCTCCTTCTCTTACTCACTTGATATGAAGACATTTACCCAAATTTTTTAACCGTTCTCATCAAACTTGAAGTTTTGTTCCAATAATTACTCGTAATAGATGTTAATTAGACCTATTGTCACCCTCCTCACTATTACATCTATCAACTTTGTATTATTTGGGACCAACTAGATATTGCTACCATGGAAATGCCAATGGCTTTAGTAATACAGCAAATCTACAAAGATATAGGCCTATATATATATATATATATATATATATATATATATATATATATATATATATATATATATATATATATATATATATCCTCTAGCATAACTCCCCAGATTGTGTAGTTTGTCATAAAAACTTACCTTTATTACTAAATATTCTTAAGTATCGAATAATAAATTCTTTATCAGCTATTTTTCCTAAATTACAAGATCACAATAGTAAGGTAACTTAAAAATAAATATCAGAAAGCTAAAACAGTGATAAGTAAAAGAAAATAATTTTAATGCCCTGTAACATACGTGTAAAGGCCGATTTACACGACCCGTTTTCTTTCCGACAGGCTCGCCGGCGGTTAAGCGGCGTCTAGGTTTCTTACGTGTATCCAAATGCAACTGTTCACACGACCCGTCAGGCAGACGGCGGCCCTCGGACGTAAGCCGTCCGAGTCGGCTCGGCTTCCTTCCCAAAAACCTTGTCCGGTTTGACGGCCGTTAGCCATCCATCCCAACCAACGGGTTGATGTTGTTTTGTGTTAACGAGGACCTGTATAGTACCTGATCGTTTCGTGACCTACAACCTCGACTTTTCCTCATAGTATAGTCATAAAAATTAGAGTTAGGTTGTTGTTGACACCTTGTATGAGAGGTTAGTTGAACTTGTTCAAGGGTATGAGGAGATGTTAGACATGGTAAACAAGATGTATAGAAATAATTTACATAAAGAAAAGATATGGAAAATGACTGTAGAGGCATTAAAGAAAACAGGTGGATTTTAATATTCTTGGCATGGTGCATAAAGTATAATGGAGTCGCATAACTTATTTTATCAACACAGTCATCAACCAACATCGTAGTGTCAAAATTATCGTAATTTACTCGGTCTTCACGTGACAGAGTCTGAGTAAATAATGAAAACCGCGCGCGGGTAAACGGATACGGAACGCCTCGTGTGAATGTACATTTCGACGGCGGTTAGCCACCTCCCAGCCTGTCGGAAAGAAAACGGGTCGTGTGAATCGGCCTTAATGCAGACGAAACTGTGCACTGTAATAACTGCCATCTTTTTCAATGGTTCCTAATAGTGGGTTGAAAAATCTCCATTTCGTGCGTATTTGTGAAACGTTGAAATCTATACAGACAATTTCCTAAACTAAACACTGGCATAAAAGTCCCTGAAATCCTTCCGTCAAAGCTATGAGACCTTAACAGTTACTTCCTTCATAATCCCGTTTTTCTTTTAGGTTTTTATAAAAATTTTCACATGTGACGTTACTAACAACTTTCAAACATATACTGTTCAAATGGAGTGGAAGTCTGTTCAATATCTTTGTAATGTTGAATATGAATCACGTTGGTATATATCGTTGTCTCTAATTGGGGTCGATTAGGAGGAAAAGATCGATTTATCTAAAAAAAAAAAAAAAAAAAAAAAAGAGGCGCTACAACTACATGAGTTATAGACCGTTTCAAAGTCTTGAATCAATAAAATGATCTAAATTACCGTTGAGAAACTTGTTATAAATCACGCCAACGTATCGAGAACGTTTACACAAAAACACATGCATGCAAAAAATAACACTCCACAATAAGATAGCACTATATAGTGACTTGATATTTATATAAACAGCATATCATTGTACGGACCTCTTCATGCATCTTCGTTAATCGATATGGTTAGATGAAAAGTTGTGACTCCGATGAAGAGTAATCAACATCTTTCACCCCTTGGATCTTAAGCAGTTTTATATTAAGAAAACTCTTTGTCCTGCTTGTTTTGCTGTATTTTGACGCATTTGTGCAATTAATGTAAACATCTCAATGTTGACTTATATAACTTTTTATAGATTATACTTTTCCGTATAACAGTTGGATCTCTCAATCATCTATATTTATTAAAGTCTTTTTAATGCTAATCAGTCTCTAGTCTACTTTTAAAAAATACTTTTATTCAAGTAAAAAATTCATATATTCGCTCCCCATGTGATTCCAAATTTGGTATTTTTATTCAAGTGTGCAAAGTCAGTTCATAGGATATTTGAGTAACTGTCATTTTCAAATGGCTTGACGAGATATGGTAGGGCAGACACTTTGATACCCACTTTGATACACTTACCTACGTGTCCATAATGGTATATTACACGTAAAAGAAAATCATTACACAGTAATTACCTTAACTGACAGTTTAATAATTTTATGGCCAAATAATACGTTCTTCCGTCACTCCACGGAATTGATTTCCATAAATTACTTATAAAGACGGTTACAGATAATGTCTGCATACCCAATATAATGTTAAATACAAACAAGAGCCCATTCTTGGGATGATATTGTTGGTCACCTAAAATGAACAATTACAAGCAGAGAGAGGTGTAAATTACCACAATTAAATGAATGAATTGCTCCAGTGATAATTCTCCCGTTGGAATTTGATATACATTACTCCCTTGCCAGTTATATTTTACAAAAAAGAAAAAAAAAATACTTTATGCCATTTAAAAAGAATTCCAAAACCTAACTCTTGCTCTTCTGCTCCTATATTATTAATTAATAATAAATATTTAACTGACGACCGAAGACATTACTTTATTTGGGACAAAATGATGTGTTGCGGCCTCTAACATCTTCGAAGTTTAATTATTGAAATCATCCTCTCATGTTTCCCCAACACCATTGAGGTCCCTTATGTCTAATTGGTGTCCACTTGACCTCTTGCGGCATTGAAATCTCCGTCTCCATCGCCACAAAGAGGCACCTCTCTTTATGGGTATGGGGAGGAGGGTCCACGTTAGGACACAGGTTTTGGGACCCCTGAAAAAGGCTTTGACCCTTGACACGCTGAGCTCGATCGGGGATGAAGTAGAGGCTGAAATGACAGGTTATTCGGAGACAGGCAAACGCCCAAGTGCTCACCCATTATATAGTACGTGGTCGCCGAGTCTCTCATTTGCACTGTGACTTGGTGGAATTTTTGTATATCTTTCCATCTCGAAATTGAAGGGCACTTCGTAAGTTAAGTATTCATAGTGGGATGAAGGAGGAGGAAGGGGAGGGGGGATGCTGGATTACCATGCAGGATAAGAGAGAGAGAGAGAGAGAGAGAGAGAGAGAGAGAGAGAGAGAGAGAGAGAGAGAGAGAGAGTTAATCAATTCCAAGTTCGCAGACTCACGTTCAATGACCAACGAATACAACAAATTTGGTAATAAGGTAACGAAGGACGTATTTATGAGAGAGAGAGAGAGAGAGAGAGAGAGAGAGAGAGAGAGAGAGAGAGAGAGAGAGAGAGAGAGAATATAGGAAATTGCAAAATTACTTTCAGTTATCAAATAGTACTTTAGCTACAGCGAACATATATATGTAAAATGAATAACGAGAGAGAGAGAGAGAGAGAGAGAGAGAGAGAGAGAGAGAGAGAGAGAGAGAGAGAGAGAGAGAGAGAGAGAGAGAATGGTCCACCTTAGTTGTCCATGAGGAAGAGCAATATATTTGAAGCTATTATCAAAAAAATGTTATCTTAGCTTTTGATGACCATAAATGACTGTCCCTTTGAGAAAGAGCCGGGAAAAGGTATAATTAACCCCCAGCGAGTGACCGTATCGAACAAGTTATAAAAAGGGGATTCCTATTAATTAAGACCTTAGGACTATTAATATAGGTTTAATCTGTTAATCAGTTGCCTTAAAACTCTTTAGTGTAATTCTTGTGACCAACTGTTACAAGTAATTAAAAGGAGATGAAGGTAAAGGTATGACACTGCCGAGGATATACACATAAAAACTCGCACACACATACACATTCATACATACATACATAAGGGCACGTCGAAGAAACGCGTTGCTTATCGTACCTCGGGCAGGCGAGGCGAAGGGTGGCAATTGTCTTTGCTTTGGACGGTGATCAGACGATGTAGTTTGGCGTCGTTAATCTGGCCTTCATTCCGCTGGACATGACCATTTTTCCACTGGTCTTCGGTAACAAAAATTCTTGGCAATCCTTAATATTATATAAAGCAAATATACCAACAAACAAATGAATATTAAAACAAATCTTCCAGATCAATGTCAATAAAAATACTTATCATTCTGAGAGTCATGCAGCTGGAATTCAAGGAACACACGATTGATGCTTTGATCGAAAAATTCATTTCTAGTGAACGTTATTTACTGAGAAGGGACCTCAGTGAGACACACAGCCTGGCGATCAAGTGGCGCAGTTCTGAGCTCAAACGTTTTGTATCCTCGGGCCAAATAGGCGGGGTGATGGCACGTCCGAATACCTTCACTTGCGACTTGGGTTTCGTCCTTGAAGTATTCCCACACAATAATTCTGACATCCAAAGGCACTAGGTCGTTACAGGCATAGCGAATTATCCTGTCCTCAGACTATGATGATATGCCGTCTCGTAAGAGAGCATCGTAATGCATGTAATTTCAAAACCGGGAAGGTGGACACGAGAACATTACAGAGTTTCGGAAGGACCGTTTTCGCACACCGGGATAGCCCGAACAATGTCTTAAAACGGGGAATCTTAGACATAACCATTATATTATGTTGTGTCTTCTGTCCTTATCAATTTCATGAGGACGATGGCAGTCTTTTATACCAGAGTTAATATAACCTAATTATACGTTTTGCTCGGGACAAGTCTTGAAGGGGCTACGCTGATAGAGGTTTAAGACTAGTGTTTCTCCCTCTTCTCCCTCGGCCCCTCCTCCCCTGAGTACCTCTCCAAGTTTGATCTGTAATCATCCTTTTAATTGGACCTATTTGCATACAATTCGCGAGGACACAATTGCAGCGACAAAAGCTAACGCACGATCAAGCAAGTTGGCCTACCCTTGCTTCCCTGCCCAAAGAATACCAGAGATGGGATTCAAACCGGAAGAGCTGTTCTGATTCGTAGCTCCCTGATATCTAAAATGTAATACCTACTGTATGTCCAAATGCAACTGTAGTCTACTTAAAACTGAAAGTGAATATACAGTAGATGGATACTTCAAGTTATTTAAGTTTCCTTCTAAGTGTCTCCAATGTAATGTAGACAAATGAAAAATTATAGATAATCATGTACCGTAAAATATCATAACGCAAAATCATGTACAATATCGTCTAGTGATTAGGCAACTAATTAAAAAAAAAAGCCTAAAAATTATAAAAATAAACCAAATATATGTGAAGTTTGGTTAAAGAGCAGATATTAAAATATCAAGAACTTTTCCCCACTGACCTTTTAGTTCAATAAGAATTTAAACTCATTTTAATGAGCCGAAAAAAAAATAAACCAGATCACTGTATTTCACAATGCCTAAACATTTCTGTATCGTAGAAACGTTATCGTCACTGAAATATTTCCTGTAAAGATCCACTATACCCTATAAAGCTATCGATTTTTTTTCTTACAAAAAATAGATATATAGCGGCAAAAAAAAGGAAAAAAAAAGAGTGAGTTCATTCACATATCCTGATAGGATGATAAATCACCTGAAATAAGAATCCAGCCCATTTCACTTTCTATATGATTTCTAACCAAAGAGACATGCAGGAACTGCACAGAAATATACCTATAAATTATGTGGCAAATAAAGCCAAAATTTGGACCTCGAGATAGGAATAATTTTTTTGTCTATCTGTCTGTTTCTCTCATATATATACAGATACGCATGCACTCTTAGAAGTGACGCATGAAAGATACATATGAAAAGAACAAACGATGGTACATAAAACACGTGAAATCATAACCATTTTTTCCCTAGATAAATAAAGTACAATTCGAGTTGAAAATCTTATTTGCAATCAGTCTCGCATACGAAAATTCCCAAAAATGGCAGCAAAAACAAAATTAGATGTGGAAAACTAAGAAGATGTAAAAAACTTTTTATTAATAAAGAAATCGAGCTAACAAAATTGACCCATTTTTCTTTCATCTTTGTACCTTTGACCCATGTCAATATGGAGGCGTTGTTCCTAGTAGCCAGAGTAAAATAAAATAAAACCTTGAAAAGTGTTAGATGCAAGTAAAACTACTAGATACTATCACCTAACAAAGAAATAAATAGTATACAGTAGGTCTATGCTGTCATCTGGGAAAAATGGCGGATAACTATGGTGCCATGGAATGGTGAATTCCGATATGCTTCTACAGTATTTTGAGAAATGTTTCTCATGATAAATGTAAGTGTGTTTCCGTGTATAGAGAGTGGTTAGTTATTACCTGTTTCCAGAATGCTTTCTT